>NC_134687.1:80071409-80371409 GCF_050947455.1 Rhinoderma darwinii
AGTAACATTAGATAATGCAGGGCACCAGCCATTGTTATACTTGCAACCAGTCTATTTCATAATGATACATACGCTGTTATGGAAATTATTGTACTTTTGTTAGCTGTAATAGATCTTGTTTTTCCTCAGTAATTTAAAATGGAGAAAAACTGCTGACCTTTTCTAATAGAAGAAAAATACAAAAAAAAATTATCTTTCTACTACAACAGTTTTCGTCATACGCCTTCTTTTTACTATTTTACGTTTTGTAAAATCTTTAATTAAAGCGATTTGATAAAAATAATTTTCATTATTAACATTTATTAATAATAATGATTATTATATTGGTAATTCAAAAAAACATATTAAAAGTCCCACTTTCATGAGATAGTGTCTATTTAGAAACATGCATTTAAAAGATACCTAAGAGTACTAAAAATTAGCAGGCTGTCCTTCCTTGACCACTTCTGGTAGGTAATAACGACTGCATACCGGAAACACCCCGCAAAACCTGCCTTTTGGAGATGCTCGGATCCAGTCGTCTAGCCATCACAATTTCACCTTTGTCAAAGTCACATAGTTTCCTAAAGGGGTTGTCCAGGAATAGAAAGACAAAACAGCACCACACCTATCCAAAGGTTATGTTTGGTGTTACAGCTCAGCCCTATTGACTTCAATGCAGTGGAGCTTCAATACCACACACAAACCATGGACTGGTATGGCACTTTTTTTGGAAGAAAGCAGCCATGTTCTTCTAATCCTGGAAAAACCCTTTAAGCCTATTTTGCCCATTTTTCCTGCTTACAACACAACTTCAAGAACTGACTGATCACTTGCTGCCTAATATATCCCATCCCTTGACAGGTGCCATTGTAACAAGAGAATCAATGTTATTCACTTCACCTGTCAATGGCAATTTTAACATGCCCTAGTTACATTTTTATATACAGGTTACAAGTTCAAGTTGTTTTAATGAATAATGCTTATTATAGCTGTCAAAAAAAATTGAGATGTATCACATGAAATGTTGTCACACTGCTGGGAATATATGTGATTTTCCAGCTGTATACCTATTTATTTCTAATCAATAAAACAATGTTGAAGGCAGGCATTTGCCATAGATGGATTATATACACTCTACAAATCGAATGCCTTTCATTACATTTTTATTCAATCAATGGAACAGTTTAAAAGAAAATACTAAAATAACTCCAAGTAATGTAACATTTTCACCTGTCAAGAATACAAATGCAAAAACAGTTCTACCATGTATCAAATTAAAATACGTCACCTACATTTCCATTCAGAAAAAACTTCCTGTAGCTGGTATAATACATAAAGGGGCTTCCTGACCATAGTAAGTTATTGCATGTCGCTAGAATATGTTATAACTTACTGATAGACTACTAGAATGAAGGGGAAAGTGAAGCATAGCAGCCCCTTGGGTTTGTTTTTTTTACAACAACACTCCCAGCCCAGTACTTTGAGGGTACTACAATGGTGCTTATTTGGGGGCTGAAAATGCTGAAGGGGGCACATCCATTTTTGCATAGAGTTTGGTAGATTTTACTCATTTATATGGGGAAAATGCTGTTAAGGTACAGTACTGTGCAAAAGTTTTAGGCAGTTGTGGAAAAATGCTGCAAAGTAGCAATACTTTCAAAAATAGAAGTGTCAATAGTTTTTTTTTATCAAATAACAAAATAAAAAGTGAATGAACAGAAGAGAAATTTAAATCAACTCAATAATTGGTGTGACCACCCTTTGACTTCAAAACAGCGTTAATTCTTCTATGTGCACGTGCATACAGTTTTTGAAGAAACTCGGCAGGGAGGTTGTTCCAAACATCTTGGAGACCTAACCACAGATCTTCTGTGAATGTAGGCTTCCTCAAATCCTTCTGTATCTTCATTTAATCCCAGACAAACTTGCTAATGTTGAATTTAGGTCTTTCTGGGGGACATATCATCACTTCCAGGGCTCCTTGTTGTTCTTTACACTGAAAAAAGTTCTTAATGACATTGGCTGTATGTTTTGGGTCATTGTCCTTCTGCAGAATAAATTTGGAGCCAATCAGATGCCTTCCTGATAGTATTGTATGATGGATAAGTTTCGGCATGTATTTCTCAGCATTGGGGACACCATTAATATTGACCAAATCCCCAACTCTATTTGCTGAAATGCAGCCCCAAACGTGCAAGGAACCTCCACCATTCTTCACTGTTGCCTGCAGACACTTATTATTGTACTGCTCTCCAGTCCTTTGGCGAACAAACTGTCTTCTGTTACAGCCAAATATTTAATCTTTGACTCATCAGTCCAGAGCACATGCTGACATTTGATGCACCCCAGTTCCTATTTTTTTGTGCATAGTTGAGTCGCTTGGCGTTGTGTCCACATCAAATTTACGGCTTTTTTTGGCGCCAATTCTTCCATGAAGACCACTTCTGCCCAAACTTCTCCGGGTGTACCTGGGTCCCACTGGTTTCTGCTAGTTCTGAGCACATGGCACTGCTGGAAACCTTCTGATTTTAGGAAAGTAAGAATGATGTGTCTTTGTTCTGCTGCACTGTTTCCTTGGCCGACCACTGCGTCTATGGTCCTCAACATTGCTAGTTTCTTTCTGCTTCTTAAAACGAGTTTGAACAGCACATCCTAAAACCTCAGTCTGCTTTGAAATTTTAGCCAGGGAGAGACCTTACTGATGCAGTATAACTACCTTGTGTCTGGTTGCTTTGCTCAGTCTTTCCATGGTGGACCTGTAACATAAAACGGTCTTATACAACCTCACCTTTGTAGCAGAGTTTGGCATTTCTTCACCCAATTTTAAGCCTCTTACACAGCTGTTTCTGTTACAGTTAATGACTGTGTTTCAACCTACATATGAAAATTATGATTATCACCTGTTTGGTATAATTGGTTAAGCATACACATGACTATAATTCTACAAAATCCATGACTCTGTGCCAGAATACCTAAAATAATAGATGCCGTTTTGAAGGGAAAGGGTGGTCACACGAAATAGTGATTTCAATTTCTCTTCTGTTCATTCACTTTGCATTTTGTTAATACATATTAACACTTCTATTTTTGAAATCATTCTTACTTTGCAGCATTTTTTACAACTGCCTAAAACTTTTGCACAGTACTGTCCATCCACACACATTGTGCACACACTGCGTAAATTCTGCAGTGTTTTTACAAGAGAAATGGACATGCTGTAGATTAAGAATCCAAACCACTGGTCAATTTCCGGATGGGTTTTCTGCTATTAAGTCCCCCATCACTTGGATGAGATTTGTTCAAATCTCATCCACTTTGCTGCTACTGTAATACGCTGTGAAATTTCTGCAAGATAAATCAGAACGTAAATTCCACAGTGTTTACGCAGTGTGAGGATGAATTCTTAAAGTGCATGAGGTTGCGCAGTAATGAAGATACATCCTGCACTTACTAACTTGTACAATTAGCTACACTGAAAAATGTATATTACAGACAAATTAACTCCAATATCTTTAGTCTACCAAACTCCTGTATACCATGAAAAGATAAAGCAATACCAGTAATACCATGTGTG
This sequence comes from Rhinoderma darwinii, assembly GCF_050947455.1. Classification (NCBI taxonomy): domain Eukaryota; kingdom Metazoa; phylum Chordata; class Amphibia; order Anura; family Rhinodermatidae; genus Rhinoderma; species Rhinoderma darwinii. The sequence continues at coordinate 80,074,966 of NC_134687.1, forward strand.
TACAGAATCAACTAAGCACGTGGTTCTGTAAATTCACACTACTGGCACTAAAATAGGAAAAACTACAAGAAGATGCCAAAATTATAACAATATTTTTTTCTTTATTCTAAAACCCTTAAACAAGTGTGATTCAACTGTTAGTCAAGACAAGGCATTAGCTGCATTACTAGTAGTGTGTCACAACAAACCAATAGATTCATGTAACTATAGGGGTGCATACTGTAGGTAGTAGTTGCACCAGAAGTGTACTCAAAGGCCCCAATACAATATAAGAAGACATCATTATTATAAATGTGCCATGGTGTATGGGAGCCCTGTTAAAGAATTAGTATCGGGGCCTTCAGGTCACGCCACTTGTCCAATATTATGGGTCCCTGCAATATTGGGGATCTGATGAGAAGAACAGGACTGTACTAACACTCTGGTGAACCAAGTGCAAAGATTTTTATGAGTGGGTCGTCCCTCCTGAACAGACTGGGGTGCTGAGGGTTAATATTGTCATAGTTCCCAGTGATCGGGCTGCACTTAGATCTGTCAGTACCAGGAATTTATTACCGTATCTCTTCTGTGTACTACAATGTAAATGTACAGACAGCCGGTGCTGCACTGCACCGCCTATTATTTCAGGTGTATAGCCGCCCGTAGCAGTAACATGAAGGTGAAAGCAGATATTGGCATCCTGCCAGCCCGTCTATACTTCCGTCCTCTTTTAAACACATCTGCTTCCATGCTCTCACTGCTGGATAACTTCACTGAGTGCCATGATCTATAAGGGTGGTAGTGGTCACTCACTCCGCGTAGGAGGAACGTCCCTCCGCCACTGCAGTCGAGAAGGAACATTCCTTCTTTACTGCCTCGTCTGCTTAGCTTAACTTGCTTCCTTCACCCCACAGTTTTCAACCATATCTGGATCCAGAGGACGCAAACACTATTAAATATGGTGCTGCCAGGGGGCTGGCTGCCATGGGTCCCTGGAGTAGTATGGAAATCTATTTGACCCCATAACAATGTTTTGGCATGTTCTACTACTACTACTACTACTACATGTAAAGTAAAGGAGATTGTTTTTTTTGCCTGAGGAACTCCGTTCCTGTACTTTGTGTTTTACTGTATATATTAGACTGTATATGAAGATACTGGCTTATAAAAGCCATTGTGGTGAATGAATCGCTTACAGCAGCTTATGTTAGATTTAATATATGTACTGGTGGATATAAAGTGACTATGCATTTGTTTATTTATTTAAAGGGTTTTTTTTTCATCTAAAAAATGTATAACATATCCTAAAGATTTACCATAAATGCCTGATACTTCACCGATTGGGAGAACGGGTGTTCCCGGACTACCTCTTGCCATTGCAAAGCAACCACTAGTGGCCACTTGTTGCATCGACTTCAATTGGACGTGAGCTATTAAATATTTATGACATATCCCATAAGTTTGCCATAAATTTCTGAGATGAGAGTACCCCTTGAATTATTATTTATTTAACGCCAACATATTCCACAGCACTGGACATCGTTTATAACCACTCACATCAGTTTCTAGCATGGCTCACATTCTAATTATAAATTTTAGAAAACACACACACACATTTTCAAAAGTATCAAATCCCTTCAAACTCAATTTTCTAAAATAAAGATCAAAATCCTGTGTTATTCCCATATTAAGGAGGCTGTTACTTAACTCATATATTAAACTCTATTTTTAGATTCGAATAATTGATAAATTCTAATTGTAATAAAGCATCTAGACACAAGTCAGTGCATTTTAATATTTCTTTTATAACACTTGAAATGTTATTTTGCCAAAGCCATTAAGCTTGAAGTAGTGTAATTACTTGAGCCACATACTTCACAGGTTACTGAACCAATACCTCAGATTTTCTACAAGGTACCCAGAAATGGCTCAGTGGACAGAAATGTTTTAGTCACCAACTTTAACATTTCATTGCATATAGAATTCTTGATTGAAAAGAATTTGTTCTGCACAAATACGTGCATTTAAAATCTTCTTTACTTCTAAAATATGGAATTGTTGTGCAATGGGCCTTAAAATCTGACTTCAACAGATGTATCATAGGGATAAATCTATTTTATACCTTTCTTTTACAGTATGAAAAAAAATATTTTTCTGTGGCGCATGGAAACCTTAAACATTTTTCATGCTGGGAACTATATACTGTGTGTTCTATGATATCAGATTTCAGCCGTTAATTTTGTAGCATTTATTTAAACTATTTTTGTAATGACGGGGGTAAGGAAACAGACAAGTGAACCCTAATCTACCCGCCTACTTGCAACGACCAGCCCTAGGCGACGGGGTACAACTGGGCGACAGTCCCTACGCTCAATAAGTGCACGACAGACAAACAGACAAGGGTACACAGAAGCAAGGGAAAAGGGGCCGTTGCCCACGGCAACACCGAGAGCAACAAGAGTGGTGAACGAGCCGAGTCAAACCAGGAGTGTATGAGGTACCAAACGCAGAGCAGGAGAGTAGTAAACAAGCCGAGTCAAACCAGGAGTGTACGAGGTACCAAATGCAGAGCAGGAGAGTAGTCAGTAAGCCAGGGTCAATATGAAGCAGGGTCAAATAGATCAAGAAGCTGCAGCAGGGCCAGGAAACCAAACGAGAAGAATCACAAGCAAGGAGGAACAGGAAAGGCAGGTATAAATAGACAGAGGGCGGGAGCTAGCTCCGTCTGGCCAGGCTATGATAGGCTCTCCCACTCCTAAGCCTGCCATCCTGAGTGGTGGAAGATGGAGTCAGTCTCCCAGACATAGAAGCAGGTGCAGACTGATTACCTATGGGCGTAGATACAGAAGCTGTGCCTGGCAGATCCTTAACAATTTTATATTATTTACTCACTTTGTCTACAGGTGTCAAATACTCCTGGCAAGGCCGTGCCGCTGGAGGCAGGCATGGGAGGAGGATACTTGGGTCATGTGATTACACGATAGGACGCTATCGTGGGCTGGCGCGATGTATCGGCGGCTGTCATTGGTGACTGCCGCTGAACACCTAACCATCCGATGGGAAACAGCTGCTGTTCCACCTGTTAATTACTAGAGAGGAAGGTATATTTAAGGCTATTTGGGGCATTTGGATATCAACCCCTGACGAAGCACCAGCGAAACGCGCGTCGGGTCCAGCAGAGGTCCCCTCTCTCGGTCCTGATCTCCTATTCATCCTCTACTATGTAGGTGTAGGTATATCGCTCTGCATGTTATATGTACCTAGGACTGCACTTCATATTTATTATCTTACATATATGTGTCCATCTGTGCAAATGTATCATGCCTAGCACCTGCCCAGTGTTTATTTATGCAAAGAAGATAAAGGATTGAATCCAGTGCTGGAAATTGGTGCTTCTGGTAAAAACAGGAAACTTCTTCCAAGTTTTATTTTCATAAGTTTAAAAGCAATGAAAAATAATGAAAGCGGGTTTAGTCCAGAGTACAGAGGATGGTTAGAAAGATGATAGGCTGTGGCCTACGCGTTTCAGACGTCTGCTGCGTCCTTAGTCATGGCTTGTAATGTTTCTGACAGTGCAGTCTAGACATTTGTATCCAGTCATTCTAATTAGCAGTTAATTGATTGCGGTTCAACTAGGGAGAAAGAGGTAGGAATCCCTTGGAACGCAAGTAATTTACTGTTTCCTGAGAAATTTGTCTGCCGTGAGTATACAGACTCGTTATAGTTTAAATTGAACAAATTCCATGTATTTATAACGAGTTATTATTTGTTTAGTGATTATTGTAAATTCAGAAGTATTTTATTCTTGTATTCTGTTTGTATTTATGTTGAATATCAAAAGAGGAGAAGACGGGTCCGAATCATATTCTTTTGATAGTTGGTTGCGGTCCAAGTTTATAGAGGATTCCTGCGAGGCTTCTTTTTCTCTACCTTTTAACAATATTTTTCTGGAGGAGGTAAGAGGCAGGGACCTCTTCTACTTGAATGCTCTTCCAATGAAATTTGCTGTATGATTGTGGTTATAATGTTTAATTAGTTTGTTAGTTCGATTGTGTAAACATAGAAGGAAAATGACTGGGTAGTGGTGATTCACCTAGTATCATCTGGAATAAGAGATTAGGTAGAAGATAAACTGTTAAAAAATGTATGGATAAATGTAACATACGTTTAAAACACAAAGAACTGGTTCTTTTTTATATTCTTATAGGAGATGTTGTTCATATAATGTTGTTGGTTATAGTCTCGAAATGGGAATGTCAATTTTATTAGTACATACTTCGTACTTTTGATCTTGTTTATATATTTTTTTATCTTCCCGATATTGTCTATTTTGTGATTGGAAATATGACATTGACCAAGATATAAGTGTATTGTAATTGTCGTAATTTTTATACTATATATTTGACCATAACATAAAAGTGTTATATTTATAGAGCCTTTATGACCGATTTTTTCTTATGTTGGAACATTAATATTTATATGTTTTAGAAAGCGGCAAAGACCCCGACAATTGTTAGTGACGAAACCTGGGGCCATTCATTCAAATTACCAGTTTCTTAAATATTCCAGTATTAATTATACATTTCCTAGATGACTACTGTACTTTTAAAATGATAGATTTAAGTTATTTTTGTCAAATTAAAGCCTCATGCACATGACAGTGTAAAGACATAGGTACGTCATATAGGTGCGCCATATAGTGCCGTATTACAGATATATTCTCCCCTTCCAACAATGCTTTTAGGGGAAAATATCTGATGGAGCATGCCACAATATTTTTCCATTCATTTTTATATGTAATCCCACAGAAAAAAACCTCTGTATATGGAAGTACAATATGGCCCCAATGATCATGAGCTCCATATTAGGCATTATGCATATTTGCATGACGCCATTGAGAGACTTGGGATTGGCAATGAGGGTTTCAGAGATATTTTCAGCAATATTTTATATACTTATTGGTCTGAAAAGAAAATTTTATATATGTGAAGATTATCAAACATTATTATTACTATCAGCTATATTTAAAATATTTACATTCGCATAGTCCCAGAATGTCTATTATATAACACAAAGACTTAAAATGTATTTACTGACATGTGTTTGCATGCTTAATCTACAATAAAAATATGCACAATAATTATTACATGAAACAATCATACTGTAAAAGGTCTATAATGCACAAATAATAATACAATCAATATTAAGAATTACATTTCTAGCTTAAAATCATTTCCATAAGAATCATAGTGTAAATTTGATAATAAAACTGCCATACAGATGTAGCAAACTTTATCTTGACTCTGATAACTTGCTGCAGCGTGATTTTACACAACAAAAAACATTGAAAAGCCATTGAAAAAGTCAAGTTAAAGTTTCACGTCACTGTGTGTTCAAAGCGTTGAGTCAAGATAAAGATAGCTACGGAAGTAGCCATCCTTATCTTGACTCTTAACGCATTAAATACACAGTGGCAAGAAACTTTAACTTGACTTTTTCAATAGCTTTTCAATGGCTTTTGTTGTGTGATATTAAGCTGCAGCAAGTTATCTCAAGATAAATTTGGCTACATCTGTATATCTGTATTGTGCAAGTAATTGACTTAGGGCATATTGAGATAATAGAGAAGAATCCCTTAAAACTGGACAGGTGTAATGTATTTTGGGAACTTTCAAATTGATGTGGCCATGAAAGAATACACTCTTCATGGCTACATGATTTTGCTGGTAAACAGCCGTTTTACCATCAACAAAGCACTGCTATTAAGGTGCAATTTGACAGCTGTGCGAAACAGGGTGGTGGCACGGGAGTGGGCTGCATTACATCTGTGTCTGTGCAGCTCTGTGAGACTTTACCCTTATGGATATCTATAAATTACATTGTCAATAAACTATTCTATGTAAATGTGATAAAAATATTGGATATTAAATAGTAGAAGGAGAGAAAAGAAGAGCCTTAAAATAACCTAAATGAAACATAGCAATTATACATTAATTTACTTAATAGAAATAATATTACTTACCACTGTAAAATTCATAACCTTTAAAATCCATATTGTCATTGCTAAGTTAACAATCATGGTAACCAACAGTAGAAGCACAAAGAAGTACAAGCACCTCTTCCGCCATCCATAAATTCCAACTGGATAAAACTGAGTATTTTCTGTCCGTAGGTTATTTTGTTGTGTGGCCAAAATGTACTGTTCTCGTGTCATCTAAAAAAACATACATAGAAAGCATAAATAAATAATAACAATAGGATCAACCTCAGTTTATAAAATTTTGTTTTTTGACATTTTTAATCTAATAAATGAACACAAATTTTTAAATATTTTGAGAACATAAAGCATTTAATGGCAATACATCATAGAGTGGAACAATTGTTTTGTTTCTTTCCCTTTTTTTTGATGCCCAAAATTGTGCACTGATTAATTTCTTAATATATACTTATAGTGGTCGGAGCCCCATTTTTATATTACACAACTCTGAATCTCCTGCATAGGCAATGGGGGAGATTTATTAAACTAGTCTTAACAAGAAACAAGTTGGAGAAAGTTGCAAAAAATAATAAACTTGCCACATCTTTGGCTGCCAGGCGCTACTGAATGAAATCTCCACCAACCAGGAGTGTAAATGATAGTAAATGCGTCGGGTCGCGGGTTGCCAAGCACCACTCACTACGCTTGTCCTCTTTTTGTAGAAGTAGCGTGAGTGGAGCTGATCCAAAAGTCAAAATATTTGCGACTTTTGGGCCATATGTAATATTTCGAAACCAGAAAATAAGCGTACAACGATTGTTAAAATCCCCCCATAGAGTTTAATCTGTAAAGATGGCCACCAATTATTGCTGCTGGGGAGGAAATTTGACAAGTGTGATCACAAGCTGCACAGGCTTTGCTATGGTAGCACCAATCATTGGTTTTGCAACATAACTGACTCCATTTGGCTAATTGTAATGTTATACTAGGTGCCATGGACTGTGACCAGTGGTGAGGCCGAGGCATTACAATGTGCTGGCTGGTGAGGCCCAAGTAGCAAAAATGTAAACATCTGAATTAAATTATAACATTTTGACTGACTGCATCCAACACTAGAGAGACAATTATGAGCTTAGTGCATACAAATGTATTATTTAACATGTATAAATCTGTCTTCAAGGGAATGTATCGTCAGATAAATACATTTAAACCACGTTTTTATTTAAAAAAAACATTTTTTTGTTTTACATTTCACTGCAGTACACATAACTTTGTGTATTGCAGTGTGAGATGTGTATTTTGTACTGGGAGTGACAGGTTGTCTCCCTCTGCTTTGCAATCGTCTCCCTCTCAGTACAGATGGGGGAGGAGGGAGTGTTTTCTATAAAATATTTTTTTTTTATATAATAAGAAAATAAATGTTGTTGAAAGTAAAAAATATAATTTAATATACACTTTTAATTAGACATTATAACAAAATAGTGATACATTGCCTTTCAGTAAGTTCCTCCTAATGTGGGAAGCATCCAGACAGATTTTCGGCATTTAAAAGGGATTAAAATAATAAATAAATGAAAATGTCAGCTCACCCTCCCAGATGCACGAAGAAGACAGCGATCTCCACCCTATAGGAACAACATTCAGGAGGAAAAGATCAGCACTCCTTGTGGAATTTGAAAAATAATTCTGCTTTATTTATTTAAATAGCCAGCGGAAAGGCTGAACAGCTTGACGTGGACAAAATACATAAAGCGTCTGTCCCCTCTGACGCGTTTCTAGCTCACAAGAGCCATTACTCATAGATCTATGAGTAATTACTCTTGTGAGCTAGAAACGCGTCAGAGGGGACGGACGCTTTATGTATTTTGTCCACTTCAAGCTGTTCAGCCTTTCCGCTGGCTATTTAAATAAATAAAGCAGATTTATTTTTCAAATTCCACAAGGAGTGCTGATCTTTTCCTCCTGAATTTAAAAGGGATTGTCTGCTTTTTACAAGTTATTCATGTTCCCCTTTTAAACGCCTTCCTGCCACAGCCATTTTTCGGATTTTCACCTTCATTTTTACCTCCTTACCTTCCAAAAGCCATAACTTTTTTATTTTTCCATCAATACTGCCGTATGAGGGCTTGTTTTTTGTGTGATGAGTTGTAGATTTTTACAGCACCATTTACTAGTCCTTCTCAATGAATTAGAATATCATCAAAAAGTTTACTTTTTTCAGTAATTCAATTCAAAAAGTGAAACTCATGTATTATATAGATTCATTACACACAGAGTGATCTATTTCCAGCATTTTTTTCTTTTAATGTTGATGATTATGGTAACAGTTAATGAAAACCCAAAATTTAGTCTCTCAAAAAAGTAGATTATATAAGCCCAATTTAAAAAATGATTCTTAATACCGAAATGTTGGCCTACTGAAAAGTAAGTACAGTATATGCACTCAATACTTGGTTGGGGCTCTTTTTGCATGAATTACTGCATCAATGCGGTGTAGCATGGAGGCGATCAGCCTGTGGCACTGCTGAGGTGTTATGGAAGCCCAGGTTGTATGATAGCGGCCTTCAGCTCGTCTGCATTGTTGGGTCTGGTGTATCTCGTCTTGCTCTTGACAATACACCATAGATTCTCTATGGGGTTTTGGTCAGGTGAGTTTTCTGGCCAATCAAGCACAGTGACACTGTGGTTATTAAACCAGGTATTGGTACTTTTGGCAGTGTGGGCAGGTGCCAAGTCCTGCTGGAAAATGAAATCAGCATCTCCATAAAGCTTGTCAGCAGGGGGAAGCATGAAATTCTCTCAAATTTCGTGGTAGACGGCTGCGTTGACTCTGGACTTGATAGAACACAGTGGACTAACACCAGCAGATGACATGGCTCCCCAAACCATTACTGACTGTGGAAACTTCACACTGGACCACAAGCAACTTGGATTGACGCCTCTCCACTCTTCCTTCAGACTCTGGGACCATGAATTCTAAATGAAATGCAAAATTTACTTTCATCTGAAAACAGGACTTAGGACCACTGAGCAACAGACCAGTCCTTTTTCTCCTTAGCCCAGGTAAGACGCTTCTGACATTGTCTCATGGAATGCAACAGTTGTAGCCCATGTCCTGGATATGTCTGTGTGTGGTGGCTCTAGAAGCACTGACTCAAGGTGCAGTCCTCTCCTTGTGAATTTTCCCCAGATTCTTGAATGGCCTTTTCTTGATAATCCTTTCAAGGCTGTGGTTATCTCTGTTGCTTGTGCACCTTTCTATTCCACACTTTTTCCTTCCTCTCAACTTTCCATTAATATGCTTGGATACAGCAATCTGTGAACAGCCAGCTTCATAGCAATGTCCTTTTGTGGCTTACCCTTCTTGTGGAGGGTGTCAATTACTGTCTTCTGGACAACTGTCAAGTCAGCAGTCTTCCCCATGATTGTGTAGCCTACTGAACCAGACTGTTGGACCACTTAAAGGCTTAGGAAACCTTTGCATGTGTTTTGTGTTGATTAGCTGATTAGAGTGTGACCCTGTGAGTCTACAATCTTGAACTTTTACTCAATATTAACATTTTCGGGGAGACTAAATTTTGGGTTTTCATAACTGTTAGCCATAGTCATCAACATTAAAAGAAAAAAAATGCTGGAAATAAATCACTCTGGATGTAAGGAATCTATATGATATATGAGTTTCACTTTTTGAATTGAATTACTGAAATACATTTTCTTATAGATGACATTCTAATTAATTGTGAAGGACTTGTATTGTACTGTATAATGTAGTAGGACACTGGAAAAAAATATATTTGTGGGGTGGAATAGGAAAAAAACTATGATTCCTCAATCTTTTGGGTGGTTTTGTTTTTACCATGTTCACCATGCGATAAAAACGGTGAGTTAAATTTATTCTGCGAGTCAATACGATTACAGTGATACCAAATTTGTATAGTTTTTTTTATGGTTTACTACTTTTACAAGGAAAAAAATGATTGTTAAAAATAAAATTAGAGTTTTGTCACCACATTCTGAGAGCCATGACTTTTTTATTTTTCCGTTGATTTAGCGGTATGAGGGCTTATTTTTTGCGGATCAAACTGTAGTTTCTATTGATACCATTATGGGGTACATGAGACTTTTTGATCACTTTTTATTAAATTTTTTGTGGGAAATGAAGTGACCAAAAAACAGCAATTCTGTTTTAAATTGCCATGCCAACCAACCCCGCTTTGGGGAGGCCATTTGAACTTTACAGGGAGTCGCCCTCCTTTTTATAGTCATTTAAATGGCGAGGTCGCTATTGACCGTGGCATTTAACGGGTTAAGTGAGCGGGATCGCGCTCGAGCCACATCCCGCTCGTTTTCCGGAAGTGTCGGCTGTAACACACAGCCGACACGCTTATTCTATAGAGCCCGCCTCATACTCCCCCACCCGACGTCTGCCGTATATATACAGTGGATGTTGGGAAGGGGTTAAGCTTTTCCTGGAGATAACAGATGATTGCAGGGGAAAGGGGTCGATGAGCAACAAAACTCCCCAACAATCAGCTTTTTTTATTGAAAGACCTGATTTTCTCTAAGGGATTGGCCAAAATGCACAACCGACTTGTTTCTATACCTAAGTGAAGCGAAGCAAGACATTTGGAGCTGAGTGAGAGAAAAACAGCTCTCAGGCCTTGTTCACACAGTGCAGATTTGATGCATAGCTTGCATGTACTTTTTTTTAGCCAAAATGAGAAATGTAACCTACTGTAAACAGAAGAAATTTATAAAGGAAATCTTAAAGTGTCTCCTCTCCTGGATCCAATTCTGGTTTTGGTTTAAAAAATGCATGCATAATCGGCACTTTGTGAACAAGGTCTTATGGACTGGCATTTACACCAGCCCATTTTGGCCGTAACAATGAGCGCCAATCAACAAGACAGCTTGTTGATCGGCACTCGTTTGCTCCTTTCACAAGGAGCCATGTATCTAGGCGAGCGCTCATTACTATGATTTCTATCATGTCGGCAGCACATCTCCCTGTTTACACAGCGAGATGTGCTGCCGATATTAATAATATTTTAGGCTGCAGAAACAATACGATCAGCTGATGAATGAGCATTTGCTCGTTCATCGGTTGATTGTTGCCCTGTTTACACAGGTCAATGATCGAGAATGAACGTTCTGTGAGCTCTCGTTTGCCCGATAATTGGATAATAGGGGCGTTACTCACATAAAGATATACTGTATTGTCAAATTAATTAGAACAGAATCTAAACAAAAATGAGAAATGGTTGGTATACTTTCTCAATAGCAATACATGGACATCTACAAAGGTTTTTTTCAAAACATTAAAGAAAATCTGCAGATCACAATGGAGCAGATTTACCAATGTGTAAGTGGAAAAACTGGTGAAAAAAAGTTCTGAAAACGGTCACAGGTGAAATGAACTGTACACATTGTTTTACACTGATAATCTTACACACCTTTAACGAAGAATTGCAGTATTCTTTTTTTGTTGCCTATACAGTGCAGAATAGGCTATTATGTAGAGGCACCTGTGTATACCTATTTTAGCTGATGTGCCATTTATGTGTTGTCTGCCCTCTTGGTTCATTTTTCCTCTCTGATATGGTTCCCCTAAGGGTGGATTCACACGAACGTGTATTGGGTCCGTGCGGGCCGCGTGGTTTTCACGCGCCACGCACAGACCAATACAAGTCTATGGGGCAGTACAGACAGTCCGTGCTTTTTGCGCAGCGTTTGTCCGCTGCGCAAAAAGCGCGACATGGTCAATATCTCCACGTATTTCGCGCATCACGCACCCATTGAAGTCAATGGGTGCGTGAAAACCACGCAGGTCGCACGGAAGCACTTCCGTGCGAACTGCCTGTTTCGCGCACCAGCTGTCAAAAGGATGAATGTAAACAGAAAAGCACCACGTGCTTTTCTGTTTACAAACATCCGAATGGCGTGTCATAATGATGGCGGCTGCGCGAAAAGCACGCAGTCGCGCATCATATGATGCTGCCTCACGGAGCAGGCAAGTGGCTTTTGCGCAGGCAAAACGCTGCATGTTTTGCGTGCGCAAAAACGCCATGCACGTCTGAATCAGCCCTAATGCAGACTACATTTCCCATGATACTTCTGGCTTTGCAGAGGCAGAGGGGGTGCAGTATCATCACACTGCACTTGCTCTTCTCTGAGTCCTATCTAAGTGCAGCAAGTGATAGATCAGAGACATAGAACTGCTATACAAACGGCAGAGTCTCAGTGTATTCATATGATGTAGCTTCATCTGTCTCCCCTGCCTCCTGTTAGTGATAGATTTCTCTCTGTCAGTTTTTACTAAAGAGGTAGTGAGAAGCAGCATCTCATAGAAATACACTGGACTCTCTGCACACAGCACACACACATATAGTATAGACAGGCAGTTTGAGTCAGGTGAGTTTTATAATTTTTCAACTAATCATTGTATGGACTCACCTATTATATCACTGCACCCCTGGTCCCTGAGATAGAGCAGAAATAATCTCTTCAGCATCACTATATGTATGGGGGACATTCAGAGAAACAAGGAGGGTGGAGCTAGCTGGGAGGGGTCTCAGAGCTGCCAGGAGGAATTTGATTGGTGATGATGTTACATAGTTAGTACGGTTGAAAAAAGACAAGTCTATCAAGTTCAACCAAGGGTTGGAAAAAAGTTAAGGGATGAAACAAAAATTCTACACATACACATAAATGCTGATATTTTTTCGTAGCTACTGTGACCAGCTCCTGCAGTAGGCTGTTCCACAGACTCACAGTTCTCACAGTAAAGAAGGCTTATCGCCTCTCCAGGTTGAACCTTTTTTTCTCCAGACGGAGGGAGTGCCCCCTTGTTTTTTGAGGGGGTTTTACATGGAACACGTTTTGACTATATTTCTTGTATGGGCCATTCATATATTTATATAAGTTAATCATGTCACCCCTTATTCATCTATTTTCAAGGCTAAATAGGTTTAATTATTTTAATCTTTCCCCATAACTTAGATTCTCCATGCCCCTTATTAGCTTCGTTGCTCTTCTTTGTATTTTTTCCAACTCCAGGGCATCCTTTCTATGAACTGGAGCCCAGAACTGAACTGCATATTCTAGATGAGGCCTCACTAATGCTTTGTAAAGTGGTAATATTACATCCCTGTCCCGCGAGTCCATGCCTCGTTTAATACACGACAATATCTTGCTGGCCTTTGAAGCAGCTGATTAACATTGCATGCTGTTATTTAGTTTATGATTTACAAGTACAACCAGATCCTTCTCAACAAGTGACTCCCCCAGTGTAGTTCCCCCTAGGACATATGATGCATGCAGGTTGTTGGTACCCAGATGCATAACTTTACATTTATCTACATTAAACCATTTGCCAAGTGGATGCCCAAACACTTAGTGTGTCCAAATCAGCTTGTAATTTACAAACCTCTTCCATAAACTCTCTGGACACGATCCTTGAGCCAATTTTCAATCCATTTACAAACTATGCTTTCTAAACCTATAGACCTTAATTTACCCATTAGACGTCCATGGGGACAGTGTCAAATGCCTTTGCAAAGTCCAAAAAAACTATATCCACAGCGGCCCCCTCTTTCTAGGCTTCTACTCACCTCTTCATAAAAACAAATCAGGTTGGTTTGACAACTTCTGTTCTTAGTAAAACCGTGCTGGCTGTCACTTATAATACAATTATTTGTTACATATTCCTGTATATAGTCCCTCAATAGCCCCTCAAACATTTTTACCATGATGGATGTTAAGCTTTCTGGTCTACAATTACCCGAGGAAGATCTAAAGCCATTTTTGAAAATAGGCACCAGATTTGCCCTGCGCCAGTCCCTTGGCACTATACCAGTCACTAGAGAATCTCTAAATATTATGAAGAGGGGGACAGAAATAACTGAACTAAGTTCTTTAAGAACTCTAGGGTGTAACCCATCTGGTCCCGGGGCCTTGTGTACATTTATTTTATTTAATTTAGTTTGGACCATATCTACATTCATCCAATTCAGTATATCAACTGATATATTAACAGCACTGGTACCGGCTACATCAGCTGCTCTTTTTTGTGTTGTATATACAGAGCTAAAGCTTTAGTAACTCTGCTTTCTCTTGATCTCCTGTGACCAACTCCCCATTACCTCAATCTATGGGTCCTACATGTTCAGACCTTGACTTTTTTGCATTTATATACTTGAAGAAATTTTTGGGGATTTGTTTTTCTATCCTTGGCCATATGCTTTTCATTTTGATGTAATGCTGTAATTTACAGGAACTCTGTCACACAGCGGAGAGTGACCTCCTGTCTACACATGAGAACATGGTCTATTCTGATGGTCAGACTGAGATCACAGCTGCCCATAATGAAAGGGTTCAAAATGTATACATGCGACTGAGCTGGAAAGAAACAAATGACAATGCTAAAATATTGCCAGTGAGTTAGCATTATATGTGCAAAGAATATTTGCCGGAGAGCTTCTTTAATTTTTGCCTTTGTCACTTTTATAAATTTAAAGGTAAAGGCTATGAATAGTATAGAGCTTGTCCAGGTTTCAGAACATTCAGGCACATTGATCGTGAGCAGCGCAACATCTGATATAATCTATAGCAGGCTTGCTCAAATTAATGCAATTGTGACACAAAACCTGTCTCAAAATTTAACAGTATTAATAAATCTGCTCCAACATATTTTGATTACAGATGAATAGATGAAATATTCTGGTAAAAAAGTATTACATTTTTGTATCAATTGATGACTGTTTTTATTATCTCTGTTTGCACGTGTTGAATTGGAAGCTTTGTTGTTTTCAGAGGGTAAAAAATTGTCCTGGTCAAGTAATGGACACAAAGGTACACCGCTTGTTAGGGTACAGTATCAGAGTTGTGTGTTGTCATGAGCCGAGCACCTGTGTCCATCACATGACATAGACATCTATCCTCTAGAAGTAAACAATGAAGGTTACCATTAAATGACTGCAAGCAGAGATCTTGAAAATCGTGAAAAGTTGATACTGAATGTATATTGGAGAATTGAATAACTTTCCATTGTACAATATTTTTTATTTTTTTTTTGCTGACATTGGAATATCCCTTTAATTGTTTTCACTTCTTGAAAACCACGTTTCTTTAATTTTCAATTAGGCCTCTGAAAAACGAGAGCCTAAGGATGTAGTAGTCACACATGACGTACTTCACAATGTATGCCTATGGGAAAAATATTCTGCAACGCAAGAACTAAAGAAATCTGTTTGAGTTGTGGAATATTTTTTCCCATAGGCACACATTGTATTAAATACAATACAAATATTCCACGTGTGACTGCACCCCTAATCTTCACATTTCCTTTACACCACTTTGATAAATCTCCCTATTTGAGCTATCTAGCTTATTCAGATGTGCAATAAATGTATGAAAGGTGGGCATGACCGGTCAGAATACCTGTTTAGGGATCTGTTTTCAATTCTAATATTCAGATAGATAACTATTATACTATAAGATTAACAATTTTAGCAATTAATTGTGACAACTCCTGTCCAGTACACGAAAATGACTGGGAAGATATCCCTTTTACTAATAACATATGATCATTTCATAGTGATAACACCAATGTCTGTTCTGCCATTTTAGGTAAAAAAAAATGAACCCTTAGGTTAACAGTTATATATACGGCGCAGGTAGAACCTGTCGCATGGCAACATGTCGTGGGCTCTGGAGCTGAGACCTCGCCATCAACAGCAGGAGCTGGCTGTATTATAAAGCCAGACTCCCACTGCAAACTTTGAAATCAAAGCTAGCAATTGCAACTGCAGCATCAAAGCGGGTATACAGAGGAAGGGGCTCCTACTGCCACCCCATTGGCCCACCATGATGCGATCAAAGGGTGCCAATTGGATTGCTATGGCAGCCGGAGGCCTAACAATGGCCTCCTAGTCTGCCATGTTTGGAAGCCTTTTAGGCCCTTCCAGTGGCATGGCCTAATCTGCAGCTTGTCAGTAGAATACTGACAGACAGGCATAATACATTCAACTACATAAGTAGTGCAAGTTTTTATGTCAGTGATCAAAGGATCGTATATTCAAGTGCCCTTGTAAGACTTATAAATAATGTAAAAAAAATAAAACATCGAACGTAATAAATACCAAATCGCTTTTTGACAATAAAATATATTTTATTATAAGAAGAAAAATAATGAAAAAATGAAAAATGGTATTGTTACATAAGAACCCACCAATACTACAAAGTTATCATGTTATTTATTCTAAACAGAAAATGACGTAACAAAAAAAGAATGAACAACAAGGCCAGAATTGCTGTTTTTGTTCACCCTGCTTTCCAAAAAAGGAATAAAAAGTGATCAAAAATTTGTATGTACCACAAAATGGTATCAATGAAAACATTAACTCATCCTGAAAAAAAGTTATAGATCTCAGAATACGGTGAATTGTTTTTTTTAAATGAGTTTTTGTGAAAAAGTAGTAAAATATAAAATAATACATATATTTGGCATCGCCGTAAATTGTATTGAACCACAGAATAAAGTTAACTAGTCAATTATACCACACGAAGAACACTGCCAAGAAAAGAAACAAAAACAATTCCAGAATTGCTGTTTTTTGTTTATCCTGTTTCATAAAAAAATTTACCAAAAAGTGACCAAAAGTTGTATACACCCCAAAATGGTACCAGTGAAAACTACAACTTGACACGCAAAAAACAAGACCTAACACAGTTCCATCTATAAAAAAATTAAATAAAATGATGGCTGAAAGTATATGGCAACACGAAAAAACATGAGTTTTTTTTTTTTTAAAGAAAAGAGATTTTATTGTACAAAAGTCTTAAAACATAAAAAAGAATACATAAATGTGATAATGCCATAATATTGTCGACATGCAGAGTAAAGGTAACATGTAAATTATACTGCATGGAGAATGATGTAAACAAAAGAAAACAATTCCAGAAGTTATTTCTGTATTTTTGTACATGCAGCCTCCCAAAAAATAAAGTTAAAAGTGATCAAAAAGACCCAAATGGTACAAATGTAAACTACAGGTACTGTAGTCCTTCAGAAAAAAAAAAAGCATTATTTATGCTGCATGGTGAACGGTGCAAAATGTACAATGTAAAAAAACACAATGGAAGTATTGCTGGGTTTTTTTTTCCATTCCCCCCTAAATAGTATTATGTACCCAATATGGTGGCATTGAAAATTCCAACTCATCATGATAAAACAAGCCACATCATACTGCTACGTAACAGTAGTAGAATATGATTTAGTTTTGATCTTAACATCTATATGTGTCTGCTAAATATACTCATATATTTAAAGGGGTTTTCCCATCATTTAATGTTCTTCAGATCCTGAAAACAAAGGGCTGGAGGTCCTTTCAGCATTTTTCTGCACAGTGGTTGGCGTTCAAGTAAATGGGGCTGTGTTGCAGGTTGCTGCACAGTGGATGGCAAGTAGCACTGATATGCAGGGAAAACCTGTGAAGGAGCTACAGCGAATAACAAGCGCTGCACTCTCCTATTCTATAGTTTGTGGGGTTCAGGCAGTCGAACCTCATTGATTGATACATGATGGAATATCTGATTAATCTGCCACTGCCTATAAAAGGAAAACCCATTTAAGACAAAAATAACTGAAAGTTTGACTACATAGAATTGCGCTGTGAGGACACCTGCATGTTTTTAATGATGGCCATGAGTTATCCATATTATCACAGAATTTTCTCATTATATTGCGTCCACTGGTCATGGACTATTACCAAAATATAGGATATCTTGCTGAGTGCATAGAGACAGATGGCATGGACCACTGATAAAGCTCATGCTTTACTGTTCTCTTTGTAAAGTTATCTACTCTAGACACAATCATGTTAAGCATCAAGACTGAGTCCCGCAAATTTTGATGCATATTTCACTGTGGATTTTACCACTCTACGTTACAAATGTTGAAATCTGCTGCGAAAATTCGCAATGGAAATTTACATTTCAAATTTTTCACAGCAGACATTGTCAAATTTTAAAATCTACACCTCACGTTCATTTCTGCGCTGAAAATTCTTCATCACGGGGATGAGATTTGGAAAAATCTCATCAACATGGCTGGCACTGTACTGTGCCACTTTCACTACACGTGGACCTGGCCAAAGAAAATTCTCATAGACAATTTTGTAAAAATGTTTTAATAAAAAAAGCAAATAAACAAAACAACAACAAAGCTGACATGAATTCTTAGTATTGTTTGTGCTTCTGCTATGAATACATGACCATGTTTTTCACTAGAACTATATATGCTGTATGCATCTCTGACCAATGTTCATTTATAGCCGTTATTATTGACCTCATCACAGCTTTTCAAGCAGATTACAATATGACATGCTGTGAACATAATGAATTCCTTTAGTTCATATTTTATTGCAAGCTCTATCACGATATCCCCCCACTAGCATATTAACTGTAGCAAAAATGGGCTAAGCCATCATATAACTGGGATTTAAGTAAAATACACAAAATAATACTGATGCTTTACTTACACAATAACTATTTATACTTTTAATATACAGCATATACTGCATACACACACACACATACATATATATTTTTTTAATGATGAATCTCAGCATTCCATTGAGTGACAAAAACTCTAAGTTCTCTCTACTGAAACACAGCTCCTCTGGGTTTCCTACAAATACTTTCTATGCAACTCTGCTCCAAGAAATCCATCACTGTTCATATTAACAATTAGCTAATCAAGAAAAGTAGAACAATTGTTAACAATTAGCTAATCAAGAAAAGTAGAACAATTGTTAAATTGCAAGTTTCATTTGCATTCTACCTTGTTCTATTGAGCAATAATAAATAATCACTCTAGGCAAAAACGAAAAATTCAGTTTTATGATCAGTCACAGCCATCTATGAAAACCCAAATTGTATTTTTCTTGAATAGTGACATTGCATCCCCTGATGTTCTCTACTATGCTGCAGCTGAAGCCCGTGCTTATCATAACAACCGAGCAGTGCGGTCCTTTGGAGTCAGTATTGGAAATATACTCCAGCTCTATTACAAATAAAATAATGATGACTACCTCCCCGCAGGATACTAACAGTACACCAGTTATGATAGGGCTTGAAAACTGTTAAGATCTACGGTATAAATAGCAAATTTTTGTGTTAGGGTGTGTTCACAACAGCGTTACCCTTCCATATACGGGTTCCGTTAGACCTTTTAGTCGGAGGAATCCATGAACCATAGCTTCCGTTTGCATTACGTTTGATTTCAATGCTAATGCTTCCATTGCAGATGGTTTCCAATTGTTTCTGTTCCGTAAGGTTTCCGTTTTTTTTTCGCAGAAACAATAGTGCAGTCAACTGCGCTATTGTTTCCGCAAAAAAAACACAGAAACCTTACGGAACGGAAACAAACGTCCCAATCATGCTGCCAAAACAGCTCTGACCCATAGGGGCATGGACTTCACAAGACCTCCGAAGGTGTATTGTGCTATCTTGCACCAAGACGTTAGCAGCAGATCGGTTAAGTCATGTAAGTTGTGAGATGAACAATTAGTGCAGTGTGGCAGCGTGCATTATCTTTCTGAAAGAGAACACTGCCATGAGGGATTATCGTTGCCATGAGGAGGAGTACTCGGTCTGCAACAATGTTTAGGAAGGTGTTACGTCTCAAAGTAAAATCCACATTAATGCCAGTACTAAAGTTTTCCCAGCAAAATATTGGCAGATCATCACACTTTGTCTGTCGGCTTGCCTTCTCTACAATGCATCATGGTGCCTTTTCTTCCCCAGGTAAGCGAAACACACGCACCCAGCTGTCCACAAGAAAATGTGATTTATCAGACCCAGATCACTTTCTTCCATTGCTCCGTGGACCAGTTCTGGTATAGATTAAACCTATGTCGTTTTTCAACCTTAACAACTATGTAACTATGGTGCTCATGTGCTCATTGGTAGTGCTTTTACTCTGACTGGTCTGCGGTTATGCAGCCGCAAAGGCAGTAAGATGTTATGCACTTTGTGTTCTGACAACTTTCTATCATAGCCAGCATTAACTTTGTCAGAAATTTGTGCAACGGTAGTTCTTCTGTGTGATTGGACCAGACGGGCTATCTTTCGCTCCCTACATGCATCAATAAGCCTTGGGCGTCCATGACCCTATCGCTGATTCACCAATTGTCCTTCCTTGGACCACTTTGGTAGTTGCTAACCATTGAATATAGGGAATATCCCACAAGACCTGCTGCTTTGGAGATGCTCTGACTCTGTCGTCGAGCCATCACAATTCAGCCCTTTGGCCAGAGAACAGGTGTAACGTGAGAAAAGTCTTGAAGACGGGAGCAGGAGGTTTGAATTGTGGAGGAGGTTAGTCTTAGATTTTTGGTAGAACGTAAAGCAGGGTGGTAGGCAGAGCTGAGGGTAGAGATGTAAGGAGGTGTATTACTGTGGAAAGCTTTATGGGTGTGAGAATAAGTCAATGGCCAGTGCAGTGACTGTCACAGGGTAGAGTCATTGGTATAGTGATTGATCAGAAAGATGAGCCTGGCTGCTGCATTTAGGATAGATTGGAGAGGGGAGAGTTTAGTGAAGTTGAAGACCAATTAGTAATGATTTACAGTAGTCAAGATGAGAGTGAATCAGAACGACTGTAGCGTCCATAACCACGGGTCGTCGGGTTTACACGCCTCCCGACGCCCGCAGCCATGTATCCGTGAGCGCTGGTCCCCATCTCCTTCTTAGGAGACGCCAGCTCTCACTTCCGCTCCGGTCTGCTGTGTCCAGTAGGGTGAGCACGCACGCTAGTGCCCGGCCTTAAAGAGCAAATCATCATCACCAAATGCCATGATTTCCTGGTCTATAAGAAGGCCCCAAGCCTTCTGAACCTTGCCTGAGCGTTGTTTGTTTTCCCAGTCTGTCTTGCAAATGGTCCCTCAGTGTTTCCCGTTCCAGTTGTTACCCGTGCCCTGTTACCTGTTCCTGTATCCCGTGGTGTTCTTGTTAATGTGCCTATTAGTATCGGAGTCGTGTCACGTCCTGTGTCATCTGCCACGTCCAGAGGAATTTGCCACGTTTGGCGCAACCTGCGGCATCTGTGTCATCCGCCAAGTCCTGCGTCTTCTGCCACGTCCAGAGGAATTTGCCACGTCTGGCGCAACCTGCGGCACCTGTGACATCCGCCACGTTTGGCAATACATGCTGCACCCATCTCCATCTGTGCCAGAGCTGCGGTCACTGTCTGAACTACCCTTGTGCGATAC
The DNA here is from genome assembly GCF_050947455.1 of Rhinoderma darwinii. Lineage (NCBI taxonomy): Eukaryota > Metazoa > Chordata > Amphibia > Anura > Rhinodermatidae > Rhinoderma > Rhinoderma darwinii. The sequence continues at coordinate 80,096,194 of NC_134687.1, forward strand.
TTTGTATTCTGGGGTTCCTGTTCTGTGGCCAGCAGCCTCCCTGCTATGGTGGTGCGGCCTAGTGGGTCCACTAACCCGCTATGTGACAGTACGATCAGGCCATGGACCCCGCTGGTCAACCTGAGACCTTGACAACACAAGCCATGCTGGCCAAGATGGAGGATCTGCAGTCACGACAAGACCAACTACTCCTGTTGGTGAAGGCCATAGCCCATCGGCTGCTTGTTCCAACCACAGTCGTCACTGCACCCATTCCTGCTGTTCCTCCTGCTACACTTCACTGCACTTTAACTAAGACTTATTATTATTTTCCTTGATTTAATACTTGATTTAATACTACTCTTTAAAATTGTATTTTAGCACTGTTCTTTTTGTATTAATTCAAACATAAGACCTTGTATTAATTCAAACATGAGACCTTGACAACACAAGCCATGCTGGCCAAGATGGAGGATCTGCAGTCACGACAAGACCAACTCCTCCTGTTGGTGAAGGCCATAGCCCATCGGCTGCTTGTTCCAACCACAGTCGTCACTGCACCCATTCCTGCTGTTCCTCCTGCTACACTTCACTGCACTTTAACTAAGACTTATTATTATTTTCCTTGATTTAATACTTGATTTAATACTACTCTTTAAAATTGTATTTTAGCACTGTTCTTTTTGTATTAATTCAAACATAAAATAAATACACATATACAATCACATCCATATGTTCACCATTAAAAGATACAATTAACTCCTTAAAGGCTATGTAAACATTTCAACCCTTCTTTAAAACAATGTATAATGGCATTTAACCCCTTAATGACCAGCCTATTTTAGACCTTAATGACCAAGCTATTTTTTACGTTTTTCAATCGTCGCATTCCAAGAGCTATAACTTTTTTATTTTTGCGTCGACATAGCTGTATAAGGTCTTGTTTTTTGCGGGACAAGTTGTATGTTTTAATAGCACCATTTTTAGGTACATATTATTTATTGATTAACTTTTATTAACTTTTTTTGGGGGGGGAAATAGAAAAAAATCTGACATTTCGCCACTCTTTTTTGCGTCCTAAATCTACGCCGTTTACCGTGTGGTATAAATAACACAATAACTTTATTCAGCGGGTTGTTACGATTGCAACGATACCAAATTTGTATAGTTTTTGTATGTTTTACTACTTTTACACAGTAAAAACGCTTTTTTTTCAAAATTATTTGTTTTTGTGTCTCCATATTTGAAGAGCCGTAACGTTTTTATTTTTTCGCCGATGTAGTTGTATGAGGGCTTTTTTTTTGCGGGACGACTTGTAGTTCTTAATGGTACCATCATGGAGTAGATGTGACTTTTTGATCACTTTTTAATCACAATTTTTTTAAAGTCAGGATTCACAAAAAACAGCAAATTTTCTGTCGTTTTTTATTTAATTTTTTACGGCGTTCACCGTGCGTGTTAACTAATGTAATAGCTTTTTATTAACTTTATTAAACTTTTTTTTTTACTTTTTTACTAGTCCCACTAGGGGACTTTAATATGCGATTCTGCGATCGCTATTATAATACACTGCAATACTTCTGTATTGCAGTGTATTGTGCCTGTCCGTTTAAAACGGACAGGCATCTGCTAGGTCATGCCTCCGGCATAGCCTAGCAGGTATTCATTACATGCAGACCTGGGGGACTTTATTAGGCCCCCGGCTGCCATGGGAGACACAGACACTTGGCGATCGTAGCAGCTGAGAGCAGGGAGATTTGACAGCTCCCTGCTCTGTTTACTTATTCCGATGCCGCAACGTAAAAAGTCTATGGCATCAGAATAAGGCCTGTTAGTGACCGACGTGAAAACACAATGGGCCGGTCACTAACGGGTTAACCCCTTCCTACACCTTGACGTAACTGCACATCGATGTGTGCAGTAACTTCGTGCACCTCGACGTGCAGTTACGTCAGTGCTTTGACAGTTAACCGCCGCGTGGCACTACACCGCAGCGGCGGTTAACTGTGCAGGGTGTCTGCCCTGCCGCTGATTTCGACAGTTAACCCCTTAATTGCGCCATTCGATTTTGATCGCCACATTTAAGTTGTTTAACGCAGATCGGCAGCCCCCACGTGAAATCATGGGGGCTGGTGATGGTACCCATGACAACCGGATGCCAGACAATGGCTTCCGGGCTGCCATGTACAGAAGACTATGAGGACCAGCTGGAGGCTGGTCGTCGTAGGCTTCCTGTCAGTGTGACTGTCACGTCACAATGACAGTTGGAATGCTTTACACTACGTAGGTAGTGTAATGTATTCCAGCAGCGATCAGAGCTGCAAGTCTAAGTGTCCCCTAGTGGGACAAGTAAAGAAAGTAAAAAAAAAGAATAAAAATGTTTAAAAAAAGTGTAAAAATAAAAGTTAGAAGTAACATAAACAAGAACTGCTTTTTTTCCTATGATAAGTCTTTTATTATAGGAAAAAAATGAACACGTAAAAAAAAAGTACACATATTTGGTATCACCGCGTTCGTAACGACCCCAACTATAAAACTATAATATTATTTTTCCCGCACGGTGAACACCGCAAAAAAATAAACGATAAACAATGCCAGAATCACTATTTTTGGTCACCACCCTCCCAAAATATACAATAAAAAGTGATCAAAAAGTCGCATGTATGCCAAAATTGTACCAATACAAACTACAACCCGTCCTGCAAAAAACAAGCCCTTACACAGCTTTTTTTAATGAAAAATAAAAAAGTTATGGCCCTCAGAATATGGCGACACAAAAAATCATTTATTTTATTTCTAAGTTATTTTACTGCGCAAACACTGCAAAATGTTAAAAAAAAACTATATACATATGGTATTGCCATAGTCGTATCGACCCGCAGAATAAAATATAATGGTCATTTATAAACCAGGGTGAACGCCGTAAAAAAAATAAAAAAAAATCATTGTCAGAATTTATCGTTTTTGGTCACCTTGCTTGCCGGAAAATGGAATAAAAAGTGATCAAAAAAATCGCATGTACCCCAAAATGGTACCAATGAAAACTACAGATTGTCCCGCAACAAATAAGCCCTCACACGGCTCCGGTGGTGAAAAAAGAAAAAAGTTCCGGCTCCCAGAATATGGCGATGCAAAATGTGCAGTGTTCCAAAAGCGGATAGGATCGGGTGCCATTTATAAGTGCGACACTGGCCACATATCTGCGGATTATTTATTTACCCCATTATTATACCCTCTTATTATGCCTCTGATGTACTCTGCCCAGCCTACATATGCCCCCACATTATAAACTGAAATACCAGCAAAACACCGGAGCTACTACCAAGCTAAATCTGCGCTCCAAAAGCCAAATGCTGCTCCCTCCCTTCTGAGCCCTACAGCATGCCCAAACAGCAGTTTACGTCCACAGATATGGCATCGCCATACCCGGGAGAACCCGGTTAATATTTTATGAGGTATTGGTGGCACAAACTGGGCACAACATATAGTGCATTAAAATGGCACATCAGTGGAAAATTTTAATTTTCACTCTGCACCATCCTCTGCGCATTAAACCCTTCGCGCACCATGACTGAATAGCATGTCGTAGTATGGGGGGTGATATATGGAGCGTCTCATGCGCTGAGCCCGCGCCATATGCTGCGGGTGTCAGCTGTGTATTACAGCTGATACCCGGGACTAACGGACAGAAACAGCGATCGCGCTGTTACAGGAGCCTGTAAAAATCACAATATTCTGTAATACATTAGTACTGCAGTGTATTCTACCAGTGATCTAATGTTCGCTGGTTCAAGTACCCTAGGGGGACTAATAAAATGTGTAAAAACAAAAGTAAATAGTTATTATTAGTGGAAAAAATTTAATAAATATTTAAAGTCCAAAAATAAACCCTTTTCACCTTTTTTCTCTAAAGTAATGTAAAAAAATACACAAAATTGGTATCGCTGCGTTCGTAAAAGTCCAAACTATTACAATATACCATTATTTAACTCGCACAGTGAACGCTGTGAAAAATAAAGAATTTTAAACGGCAAAATCGCTGTTTTTTGGTCACCTTGGCTCTACCAAAAAATATAATAAAAAGTGCTCAAAAAGTCGTATGTACCAAAAAAATGGTACCAATAAAAACTACAACTCGTCCCGCAAAAAATAAGCCCTCACACCACTCTATTGACGGAAAAATAAAAAAGTTGTGGCTCTCGGAAACCAGGGAGGGAAAAACGAAAAAGAAAAAGCCAAACATGGATCAGTTCGGAAAGGGTTAATAACTTTCTAATGAAAAAGCATTTATGACCACATGTGGGGTATAGCCGTACTCGGGAGAAATTGCTTTACAAATGTTGGGGTGCTTTTTCCTCCTTTATCCTTTGTGAAATTGTAAAAAATTCAACTTTTTAGTGGAAATAATGTTGATATTAATTTTCACGGCCTAATTCTAATAAATTCTGAAAAAGACATGTGGGGTCTAAATGCTCACTAAACTCCTAGATAGATTCCTTAAGTGGTGTAGTTTGGGGGACTTCCACTGTTTCGGGCTCTCTGTGGCTTTGCAAATTCGACATGACACCCAAAAGCTATTCCAGCTAAATTTGAGCTCCAAAAGGCAAATAGCGCTTCTTCCCTTCTAAGCCCCGGTGTGGGTCCAAACAGCACTTTATTACCACATATGGAGTATTTACGTAATCGGGAGAAATTGTTTGACAAATGTTGGGGTGCCTTTTCTCCTTTATTCCTTGTAAAAATTAAAACGTTTTTACAGAAAACAAAGTAGATTTTTACCTTTACAAACTAATTCCAATGAATTCAGCAAAACAACTGTGGGGTCAAAATGCTAACTTTACCCCTACAAAAATTCCTTGAGGGGTGTAGTTTCCAAAATGGGGTCACTTTTGGGGGGTTTCCACGGTTTTCGTCCCTCCAGTGCATTGCAAACGCGACACGGCACTGAAAACTATTCCAGCAAAATCAGAAAACCAAAATCCAAATGGTGCTCTTTCTCTTCTGAGCCCTGCTGTGGGTCCAAACAGCAGTTTATTACATATGGGGTATTGCTATAATCGGAAGAAATTGCTTTACATATGTTGGGGTGTTTTTTCTACTTTATTCCTTGTAAAAATTTAAAATTTCTACGTTTTTCACAAAAAAAGTAGATTTTCATCTTCACATGCTAATTCAAATAAATTTAGCAAAAAAACTGTGGGTTCAAAATGCTAACTATACCCATAGATAAATTCCTTGAGGGTGTAGTTTCCAAAATAAGGTCACTTTTGAGGGGTCTTTACTGTTTTGGTACCACAAGACCTATTCAAACCTGACATGGTGCGTATAATATATTCTAAAAAAAGGAGGCCCCAAAATCCACTAGGTGCTCCTTTGCTTCTGAGGCCTGTGTTTCAGTCCATTACTGCGCCAGGACCACATGTGGGATATTTCTAAAAACTGCAGAATCTGGGCAATAAATATTGAGTTGAATTTCTTGGGTAAAAGCTTCTGTGTTACAGAAAAAAATGTATTACCAATGAATTTTGTCAAAAAAAATATGAAATTTGTAAATTTCACCTCTACTTTGCTTTAATTCGTGTGAAACGCCTAAAGGGTTAAAACACTTTCTGAATGCTGTTTTGAATACTTTGAGGGGTGCAGTTTTCAAAATGAGGTGATTTATGGGGACTTTCTAATATATAAGGCCCTCAAAGCCACTTCAGAACTGAACTGGTCCCTGAAAAAATAGCCTTTTGAAATTTTCTTGAAAATATGAGAAATTGCTGCTAAAGTTCTAAGCCTTGCAATGTCCTAGAAAAAGAAAAGAATGTTCAAAAAACGATGCAAACATAAAGTAGACATATGGGAAATATAAACTAGTAAGTATTTTGTGTGGTATTACTATCTGTTTTACAAGTAGATACTTTTAAATTTAGAAAAATGCAAATTTTTGCTAATTTTCTCTAAATCTTGGTGTTTTTTACAAATAAATATTAAATTTATCGACCAAATTTTTTCCCTAACATAAAGTACAATATGTCACGAGAAAACATTTTCAGAATCACTTGGATAGATAAAAGCATTCCGGCGTTATTAAAATGGCACATGTCAGATTTGAAAAATCGGCTTTGTCCTGAAGGCCAAAACAGGCTCAGTCCTGAAGGGGTTAAAACAACTTTTGGATTGTTTTTTATTATTTTTTATTTTATTTTTGAGATACAGCTTCTCTGTATCCTGGATACAAAGAATCTGTATTTTGGGCTCAAAGCCAAATCTGTCAGTTCAGTGGTACTGACGGCTTTGGTGAAGGCGGGTCCTGCTTGTCTCTGACATGCAGGATCCAGCCGTTATCGATCACATCTAAGTTCACAGGCATTTGGAAATACAGGTACAACCAAATACTTAAATGATTTTTGTGGGATAATCCCTTTATCACCTATTCACAGAACAGGTGGAAAATGTATGATCACTAAAGAGTCCAACATCTGGAACCCCCAGTCATCACGAGAAAGAGGGTTCCGTGTACCCCGTTTGAATGAAGCGGTGGACGCACGTGCACACTACCACCCTATTCATTCTCTAGAAGACTAACGGAGATATCCAAGCATTGTGGATAGGTGCTAAAATATTTTTGTGGGAAAACTCTGTAAGTGGTTAAGGCATTTAGACAAACTAGTACTGTATGGTCAGGAAAAGCCCAGGGTCATTGCCTCTGTGCACTGCCATTGAACTTTGCTGTGTGCATGGGCTCTTAGCCTTTGCTCCCCTGAAAACACATGCATGTTTGTCCCCAAATGTCAAATGTGTATGTTAACGAGGAAATCAAGGCTGATAACGGTCTATGGTCTTTAATTTACGTTTTAATTATAAGCTCCTCCAAGTCAACATGGCAATAACAGATATAAATGCAAACACATAAATGAAGTATTTTTCTTATACAGCTAAATGTTAATTATTTTTCTTTGAAGATTATTATGTAGCGTTTAGGGTTTTGAGGAAAGACGCATTACCATGCTGTTAATGGATTTTATTCTATCCATAAAGAAAACTGTATAATGTTCTTCTAAGGCCACAGTAATGCATGCTGATTTACATGTTAATTGTTTAGTTAGTGATGATTTTTAGAGTATTATGCTAGGAATGAAATTGTCCAAGACAACTAAATCTGTAGGATTTACTTTGATCCTTCAGTAGCCAGAGGGAGGAAAAACAATTTTGTGGAAAAAAATTGTGTTTTAGAAACAAATCCTATAACTGTAACCACATTCCATGCAAGGTAGGGGACGAAAGCACTTGGGGACAAAATAACAAGAGAAAATATTTTCTTTTATTTGTTAGAACGCTGCTATGTTGAAATAAGAAATAAAAAAGCAACAGATTATGGCGCAGGAGGCAGTGGCAGACACAGACAGCAGAGCGCTCCTGTGCAAGTTCAGTATATGGGCCCCTTGCTCTCAAATAGCTCAGCATTAAGCACCCCATTAAATCTTTCTAATATTTAAACCGATAATTGTGAGTTATGAAAATTAATTAGCTAAATCTTTTATGGGCAATCTAATAGACAGTAGGAAGCTGATTTTAAGGTGGATGTGGGCCCCCCAAGACTGCTGGGTCCCTATGCAACTGCACAGGTTGCACATAATGTATGGGAGGAAAGCTAACAAAGTCAAAAGGGTTCAATTGTCCCCTGTTGTACGTTTTTTATGTCTCATTGCTTATACAACACCAATATAGTCCACAGGGCTGTACAGAGATTTTCATCACTCACATCAGTACCTGTCCCCAAACGGATCACAATCTTAATTTCCTACCTCAAACACAAATATACATACACCGTGTTCTAAATTATTATGCACATTGGATTTAAAGGCATGGTGTTGCCCTAAAAACATGTTTTTTTTTTAAAAATTAAACATTTAGTGTGTGGGTGATTAAACATTGTTCAAATTTTTTTTTTTTTTTTTGGCACGAGCCATGTAATATTATAAATTATTTCTAATTTATAATACTACCCATTTTTGGCCACTAGATGGGGCTGTTCCCAAAATTGCAGCATTGCAACATTGGGTTAAAAGCCCTCGCTCTAGTGAGCTCTCAGCATCCCCCCCTCCTTTATCCTGGCTAGTGCCGGGATAAACGAGGGGTTTGAAAGGTTTAACCTGCTACACTGCGTGTCGCCATTTTTTGAGGTAACCCACAGTGTAGTAGGTTTACATATAGTAGTAAACACACACAAACACTAACATACATTGAAATCTCTTACCTGCTCCTGCCGCCGCGGCTCCCTCTGGCCCGTCCGCTCCGTTTGCTGCCGCTGTTCCATGTGCACAAGTCCGGAAGCCGCGACCGGAAGTAGTAATATTACAGTCCGGCCGCGACTTCCGGTCCACAGGAAAATGGCGCCGGACGGCGCCAATTTCGAATAGGACTGTGTGGGAGCGGCGCATGCGCAGTTCCCACACAGACGCCGTACACGGACGTGAATGGGACGGGAGCCGTTCACAGTCCCTATGGGACTGTGGCTGCCGTACTCCATGTCTGTGTGTGTCGTTAATCGACACACACAGAAATGGAACAAAAAATGGCAGCCCCCATAGGGAAGAAAAAGTGTAAAAATAAGAAAAAGTAAAACACAAACACACAAATGAATAAAAACGTTTTTATTAAAGCACTAACATCTTTAACATATAAAAAAAATTATTTGCCATGACACTGTTCCTTTAAGTGTCATAAACATTTAATTATTAGTTTTTCAATTAAACTCATGGATGGTATTGTGTCTTAGGGCTCTTTGGATCATTGTAATCAATCTCAGACACCTGTGATAATTAGTTTTCCAGGTGTGCCCAATCAAAGGAAAACTTCTTAAGAAGGAGGTTCCACATTATTAAGCAGGCCACAGGTTTCAAGCAATATGGGAAAGAAAAAGGATCTCTCTGCTGCCGAAAAGCGTGAAATAGTGCCATACCTTGGACAAGGTATGAAAACATTGGATATTTCAAGAAAACTTAAGCGTGATCATCGTACTGTGAAAAGATTTGTGGCTGATTCAGAGCACAGACGGGTTCGTTCAGATAAAGGCATAATGAGGAAGGTTTCTGCCAGACAAATTAATAGGATTAGGAGAGCAGCTGCTAAAATGCCATTGCAAAGCAGCAAACACGTATTTGAAGCCGCTGGTGCCTCTGGAATACCGCGAACCTCAAGGTGTAGGATCCTCCAGAGGTTTGCAAGTGTGTATAAAGCTATTATTCGGCCACCCCTAAACAATGCTCACAAGCAGAAACGGTTGCAGTGGGCTCAGAAATACAAGAAGACTAATTTTCAAACCGTGTTGTTTACTGATGAGTGCCGTGCAACCCTGGATGGTCCAAATGGATGGAGTAGTGGATGGTTGGTGAATGGCCACCATGTCCCAACAAGGCTGCGACGTCAGCAAGGAGGTGGCGGAGTCATGTTTCGGGCTGGAATCATGGGGATAGAGCTGGTAGGCTCTTTAGGGTCCCTGACGGTGTGAAAATGACCTCTGCAAAGTACGTAGAGTTTATGACTGATCACTTTCTTCCGTGGTACAAAAAGTAGAACCGTGCCTTCGATAGCAAAATTATCTTCATGCTTGACAATGCACCATCTCATGCTGCAAAAAATACCTCTGTGTCATTGGCTGCTATGGGCATAAAAGGAGAGAAACTCATGGTGTGGCCCCATGTTCCCCTGACCTCAGCCCTATTGAGAACCTTTGGAGCATCCTCAAGCAAAATATTTATGAGGGTGGGAGGCGGTTCACATCAAAACAGAAGCTCTGGGAGGCTATTCTGACATCCTGCAAAGATATTCAAGCAGAAACTGTCCAAATACTGACAAATTCAATGGATGCAAGAATTGTGAAGGTGATATCACAGAAGGGGTCCTATGTTAACATGTAACTTGGCCTGTTAAGCTTTTTTTTATTGAAAGAGCTTTTGATTTCTGTAAATATGACCTCCTGATGCTGAAAATTCAACAAATTACCATTTTAGTTCTCTTTCCAACCTTTAAAATGTTTTGATCTCTGTTGTGCATAATAATTTGAAACAGTGCATTTTGAGTTTTTTTACTTCTAAAAAAAATCTGTTATCATTAGCAGATTTGTTCAATAAAATTTGCATTATACTCCAACGGTTGATGGCTTGAAGATTATACTGACTGTCATTTGCATCGACTATTTAGGAATATCAGTGAAAAATAAGTAGTAGGAAAGAATCAGAATTTTTGAATATTAGGAATTGGCCGTATCCTCAAACATTTATAATTCAAGATAAAAAAGGAAGTACATGCCTCTATATACAGATGTAGCCAAGTTTATCTGGACTCTGATAACTTTTTGCAGCGTGATATCACACAATAAAAGCCATTGAAAATCCTTTGAAAAAGTCAAGTTAAAGTTTCTTGACACTGTGTATTTAATGCTTTAAAAGTCAAGATAAAGATGGCTGCATCTGTACACTGTATATCTATAGTATGTACTTGAATCATATCTTATTTAACCCCTTCCAGCAAAATGACAGGTCTTGTACGTCGGTATTGCAGGTAACTTACCGCATTCCGACGTACCAGACCCGCCATGTAGATGAAGCGGGCACAGGAGCTGTGCTCACTTTATCTTCAGCGGGTGTCAACTGAAATATACAGCTGACATCCCGCTGCAACGGAGTCGATCGCAGTTACCGCCGATCGCCACCGTTTAAACCCTTCAATGCGGCGGTCAATTTCGCCCGCCGCATTGAAGTGGTTGACAGAGGGAGGGGACCCCCTCTGTACCCTCCCCGCGAGAGATCGCGGGTGCAGATAGTTGTTGTTGCAACCAGAAATCCTAGCAATGGCTTCCTGGTGGCTAGATACGGAAGTATATTAGGTGAAAAATGACAGTTACAATACACTGCACTACATAAGTCGTTCCACAAAAAAGAAGCCCTCACACAGCAACATCAACGGAAAAATAACACGTTATGACACTCAAAACGATGCAATGATGCAAAATGATGCTAAATGACGGCCTAGACTAATTTTTTAGGTCCAGCTTACATTTACCCTGATGCACTCCGCCCAGCTTACATATACCCTGATGTACTCCACCAAGCTTACATATACCCTGATGTACTCCGCACAGCTTACATATACCCTATATACTCCGCCCAGCTTATATATACCCCCACATTAGAAACTGAGATACCAGTAAAACCCCACAATACTACTACCAAGCAACATCAACACTCCAAATGGCGGTTCTCTGAGCCTGTCATTATGCCTAAACAGCAGTTTATGACCACATATGGGGTATTACTGTACTCTGGAGAACCCACTTAACAGTTTATGAGGTGTGTGTCTCCAGTGGCACAAGCTGGGCACAACATATTGGTCACTGAAATGGCATATCAGTGGAAAAATGGAAATTTTCAATCTGCAACATCCACTGTGCACTAACTTCTGTAAAACACTTGCGGGTCAAAATGCTCACTATACCTCTAGATCAGGGGTCTCAAACTCGGCCGGGTAAGTGGGCCGCATATAGAAAAAATGTGAAGTGGTCGGGCCGCATTACTTTCAAATTTGATACAATACAAAATTATTGTTAATTAGTTATTTGAACTACTATAACACTATATTACTATAATAATACCGCTAGGTTTAAAATTTGAGAGATTTCTCCACGTGCTTATTTCAACAATCCAGCTTTCCAGTTTAAGTGTCGCTAAATGCAGTCCGGCGGCTCAGTTAGCACCCATGTCAAGATTGGGCAGCCCCTTTTTATATAGTGCCACAGTGCCCTCGGTGGATGCTGCCGCAGAGCCCTATGTAGATGCTGCCACAGCAGTGCCCTGTGTAGATGCTGCCACAGCAGTGCCCTCTGTAGATGCTGCCACAGCAGTGCCCTGTTTAGATGCTGCCACAGCAGTGCCCTCTGTAGATGCTGCCACAGCAGTGCCCCCTGTAGATGCTGCCACAGCAGTGCCCCCTGTAGATGCTGCCACAGCAGTGCCCTCTGTAGATGCTGCCACAGCAATGCACTCTGTAGATGCTCCCACAGCAGTGCCCCCTGTAGATGCTGCCACAGCATTGCCCCCTGTAGATGCCGCCACAGCAGTGCCCCCTGTAGATGCCGCCACAGCAGTGCCCCTGTAGATGCCGCCACAGCAGTGCCCCCTGTAGATGCTGCCACCGCAGTGACCCCTGTAGATGCCGCCACAGCAGTGCCCCCTGTAGATGCCGCCACAGCAGTGCCCCTTGTAGATGCCGCCACAGCAGTGCCCCCTGTAGATGCCGCCACAGCAGTGCCCCCTGTAGATGCCGCCACAGCAGTGCCCCCTGTAGATTCCGCCACAGCAGTGCCCCCTGTAGATGCCGCCACAGCAGTGCCCCCTGTAGACTCCGCTCTGGGGAAGACCCTGACACACTGTCCATATATGGGCAGCAATGTCAGGGAATTCCAGAATCCCGGAGCAGAGCCTGTACTAGCGCTCTGCCCTTGACTCTGCTCTGGGGAAGACCCTGACACACTGTCCATATATGGGCAGCGATGTCAGGGAATTCCACAGAGTCCCGGAGCAGAGCCTGTACTAGCGCTCTGCCCGGGACTCCAGCTCTGGGGAAGCCCGAGACATCGCTGTTCATATGTGGACAGCGATGTCAGGGAATTCCAGAGTCTCAGAGCAGAGCCGATACTAGCGGCTCTGTGTCCCGCGGGCCGCAGATGACTGCCCAGGGGACGCATGCGGCCCGCGGGCCGCGTGTTTGAGACCTCTGCTCTAGATGAATTTCTTCATGGATGTAGTTTCCAAAATGGGGTAATTTGTCAGTGCTTTCCAATGTACTGGTACCTTAGCTCAATGCAACATAGTGTCTGAAACTAATTTTGTAAAATCTCCACTCCAAAAACCAAATTGCGCACCTTCCCTTTAGAGCCTTGCTGTGTGTCCAAATAGCAGGTTATAACCAAATGTGAGGTATTGCCGTACTCGGGAAAAATTACTTTACAAATGTTAGGTGGCTTTTTCTCCCTTATCCCTTGTGAAATTGAAAAAATGCAACTTTTTTTTTAAAAATAATTTGATATAAATTTTTACGGCCTAATTCCAATAAATTCTGCAAAAGACCTGTGGGGTCTAAAGCTCACTATACCACTAGATAGATTCCTTAAGGTGTGTAGTTTACCAAATGGGGTCACTTTTGGGGGGCTCCTTTTGAAATGTGACATTGCACCTGAAAACCATTCCAACTAAATTTGAGCTCTAAATGGTGCTCCGTCCCTTTTGAGTCCTGCAGTGTGTCCAAACAGCAATTTACGACCACTTATGGGGTATTGCCATAATCGGGAGAAATTGCTTTTCAAATATTGGGGTGCTTTTTCTCCTTTATTCCTTGTAAAAATTTAAAATGTCCACGTTTTATCGGAAAAAGTTTAGCTTTTCAATTTCATGGCCTAATACCATTAAATTCGGCAAAAAAAAATGTGGGGTCAAAATGCTACCTATACCCATAGATAAATCACTTCAGGGGTGTAATTTCCCAAATGGGGTCACTTTTGGGGTTTCCACTAATTTGGTCTCACAGGGGCTTTCCAAATATGACTTGGCGCCACAAACCATTCCAGCAAAATTTGAGCTCCTAAAGCCAAATAGTACGCTCCTTCCCTTCTAAGTCCTGCCGTGGGTCCAAACAGCAATGTATTGCCACATAAGTGGTATTGCCGTTGCTCAGAAGAGGTTTCTGTACAATTTTTGGGGTGCTTTTTCTCCTTTATTTATTTTGAAAATGGAAAAATCTGAGCTAAAACTACATTTTATTAGGCCGTGAAAATGAAAATCTACATTTTTTTAAAGTCAGCAAAAAACCTGTGGGGTAAAAACTGCTTACTATAACCCTCAATAAATTCCTTGAGGGGTGTAGTTTCCCAAATGGGGTCACTTTTGGGGGTTTTCCACTGTTTTGGTCCCACAGGAGCTTTGCAAATGCAACATGGCACCCAACAACCATTGCAGCAAAACTTGAGCTCCAAAAGCCAAATGGTGCTCCTTCCCTTCTGAGTTCTGCCGTGTGTCCAAGCGGCAGTTTATTACCACATATGGGGTATTGGGAATCGGGAGAAATTGCTTTTCAAATGTTGGGGTGTTTTTTTGTCCTTTATGCCTTGTAAAAATTGAAAATTTCTACGTTTTATTGAAAAAAATTTAGATTTTCATTTTCACGGCTTCATTCCACTAAATTCAGCAAAAAACCTGTGGGGTCAAAATGCTCACTATACCCCTTGATAAATTCTTTGAGGGGTGTAGTTTGCCAAATAGTGTCTTTTTGGTAGTGCTTCAACTGTTTTGGCCCCACAAGATCTCTTCAAACCTGACATGGTGCCTAAAATATATTCTAATAAAAAGAAGGCCCCAAAATCCTCTAGGTGCTCCTTTGCTTCTGAGGCCTGTATTTCTGTCCATAAGCACACTAGGGCCACATTTCAGAATCTGGGCAATAAATATTGAGTTGCATTTCTCTGGTAAAACTATCTGTGTTACAGAAAAAAAAGGATTAACCCCTTAAGGATGCAGCCTAATTTTGGCCTTAAAGCTCAGAGCCTATTTTTCAAATCTCACAAATTTCACTTTATGTGGTAATAACTTCGGAATGCTTAAACCTATCCAAGCTATTCAGAGACTGTTTTCTCGTGACACATTGGGCTTTGTGTTAGTGGTAAAATTTGGTCGATATATTCAGTGTTTATTTGTGAAAAATAGCAAAGTTTTGAGAAAATTAAAAAAAAATAGCATTTTTCTGAATTTAAATGCATATGCTTGTAAGACAGAGAGTAATTCCAAACCAAATAGTGACTAGTTCACATTTCCCATATGTCTACTATATGTTGGCATCATGTTTTGAACATTCTTTTTTTTTTCTAGGATGTTACACGGCTTAGAACATAAACAGCAATTTCTCATATTTTGAATAAAATTTCAAAACCTCTTTTTATTAGGTACCAGTTCAGTTCTGAAGTGGCTTTGAGGGGACCGCGATTGGTCCCCGCTGTAGAAGCTGCGGCAACTGCTGTACGAGACAGCAGCTGTCGCAGCTCCTATATGTATCGGGAGGACGGCCGAAATGGCCATTCCCCTCATGGTGTACTATTCCGTCATGGAACGCGAATGGGTTGAATATGAATTTCTGCAAAAAAAATTACATTTGTAAACTTCACCTCTACATTGCTTTCATTCTTGCGAAACGCCTGAAGGGTTAAGAAACTTTCTTAATGCTGTTTTGAATACTTTTGAGGGGTGCAGTATTTAAAATGGGGTGATTTATGGGGGTTTGTATTGTATGGGCCCCTCAAAGCCACTTCACAACTGAACTGGTCCCTGAAAAAAATATCCTTTTGAAATATTCTTGAATATGTGAGAAATTGTTGCTAAAGTTTTAAGCCTTGTAACGTCCTAGTAAAAGAAAAGACCGTTCAAAAAATGATGCAAACATAAAGTAGACATATGGGATATGTGAAATAGGTACTATTTTGTGTGGTATTACTATCTGTTTTACAAGCAGATACATTTAAATCTAGAAAAGCACTAATTTTTGCAAATCTCAAAGTTTTGGTGTTTTTCACAAATAAATATTAAATTTATCAACCACATTTTTTCACTCACATAAAGTACAACATGTCAGGAGAAAAGAATCTCAGAATCATTTGGATAGGTAAAAGCATTCCAAAGTTATTACTACATGATATGACACGTCAGATTTGAAACAATCGGCTAAGTCTTTAAGGCCAAAACAGGCTCAGTCCTGAAGGGGTTCATAATTACAAAGCGAATAGTATGGGAAGTTTATAAATACAGATGAAGTTGACTACTGTACAGTTATAGTGTGTTACAGGTTATGTACAACTTTGACAAGGGAATATTTTATTTAACTATGCTAGAAGTTACTTTACGTTGCTTTAAGCTTCCATCTGCCATCACCATTGATTTATTTATTTTCACACACCCTGGTATGCAGTTTGCAACCTGCTTCTGGTTTGAAACTTGGCTCTATTATGCTCCCAAAAATATAATCTACGCCTGTATCTCTAAATTCAGAAAGTTACTGCTTTCACTAGTTCTCTTAACTGGTTCCCAACCACAAACAATATTTATATGGTGGGTGGTCAGGGTCCTTAAAACCCATGCCATAGTATATATACGGTGTGGGATTTAGATGGCTGCCCGAGCAGTCAGGCAGCTAAATGATGGGTGCCTGACAGTCAGAGGCAGATTACAAAAAGGATCACATGACCTTGAGCCTTCCTCATCATGCATTTCAGGCAGTCTGCCCAAAATGCACTGCGTTTATCTCTCCCTCTAGCACAACCAATCAGGGATGGATATGGATGGATAACATTACTAATGCTGGCTTGGCATTAAAGAGCTTTAGAGGGGTTAGTTATAGTCCTAAAAGACATCCGAGACTCAGACACGAGTTTTTAGGGCAATTGGGACACTTGCCTTTCGAGGCAAATATATTAGAATGCAAAACAAATTTCGGGAACTTCGCAAATCTCTAATAGGCATGATAAAACCCTATTGTGTGACTTATTCTGGTAAATTATATATTATATGTACAATAATGCATTATATGAAAACATTACCAAGCAAATGTATATACTGTAGTGGTATTTCAATGTTTCAAAATTTTGCAACATAATGTGATATGTATAATTATTAATAATATACTAAAATAAATGCTATTTGCATGCTTATGGTATTGCTGTAGTTTTACATGTATAAAATATTACAAATAGTTAGTATTTCTGTAATTGTAATAACTTAAAGGAACACAGATTTTCTGTTAAACCAAAGGTAATAGTTTTAAAATCAATGTCAACTAGGCTTAAGTCAGCATGCCTTTTTTGATATGGCAATTTACTTGGCTTTATGTTGTCAATTAGAATTCCACATTCCTGCTAAGTCAATACAATTAGATTACTACAGAGACTTCATTACAGCCACAAGCAGGACCGCAGCTGAGGTGTATACAATTTTCTCCCCGTGATGCCAACACAGCTAAACTGCTATTAGAGGAATTGTCATTAACACTACAATATGCTATCAAACAGAAAACACTATCAGCCGGTGAAACCGGATAATGATTTCATAATCATGCATAATCATGCATAGTCTTGTAAAGTTCAGTAGAAGTGAATAACTTTTGGTTCAATTAAATATTATATAACTGGATCAAGAGGCTTCAACTTTGGATAATAAAATACAATCCTATTGTGCTTCTTTGTTTCAAATACAGATGTAGCAGAATTGAGTTAACTTTCTTAGTTATTATAATGGGTATGTCTTAAGAATTCAGCCACTGTTTATATGCTCTGTTAGGACAAATGGCCATTGTAGAGGGGACCCCACTCAGAACCCCTGTATATAAGTTAGAG
This sequence comes from Rhinoderma darwinii, assembly GCF_050947455.1. NCBI lineage: Eukaryota > Metazoa > Chordata > Amphibia > Anura > Rhinodermatidae > Rhinoderma > Rhinoderma darwinii. Next base: position 80,113,589 of record NC_134687.1, read on the forward strand.
CAGACGGCTAGTGAGGAAGATTACCTCCTTTCTGGCAAACTCGACTGTTAACTTCTGTTGCTAACATTAGTATAGGTTTTGTTTTAGAAAAGTTTTAAGTTTTATTGATAAAATGCATGGAAGAACTGTGTTTAAACTGGACTATTACATAAACTGGTCCAAAATGACAAGAAAACTATAGTTTTGTGTTATGGAGGTTGTGTATTTTTACATTAAACTTAACATCAAACATGACTGAGTGTCATGAGATGGAAATAGCTAGGTCACTGTCAATATTCTTTGCTCGCAAAACTTTCATCTTCATCAAAGGATTTTGATACTAGGGCAGCAATGAATTGGTCAAAGGTACAAAAAAGATTTAAACAGGCTGACAAAAGTATGAAGTATTATATCCAAAAGTAATGAAGAATAGAAGAAGACAACAACAGGCTCGAATGAAGTCACAGTCACAGACAAATTATGCACAGAAAAAGCAGAGCTGAATGTGGCAATGTATCTATTTCTTTTTTAGCGTTGTGATAAAAGTGGTTGTCTGAATACCCCATTATGGTCTTCTGAAATAATATTTTTTTTTCTATTGGTCAACTTGTATATGAAAAAAGAGTGTCCTTTTAGGATATGTGGCATATGTTTGACAGGTAAATTCCTAAATACTTTATATTACATTATTCAAAAGAATAGCCTAGCGTAGCATTTTTTTCAATGGATATCAGTGGGCAGATGTCTAACTGTAAAGCTTACATTTTGGTATGTTTTTTTACATACAGTTACGTAAATGTTTATTTGGAGCACAAAAGACATATAGCTCAACTGTAGGCTACAAATGACGCGAATAAAGCCTGATCTGCAGGGCAGGATGCTTCTAATTCCTTGCACTTTTTTTTTTATCTTTCCTCTTCTTAACTTTTTTTAAATTAGTTATTAGTATATAACACATCAAACAATGATATATAGCAAATCAATGACATCCTTGTTTATGCATATATACATAAAATGACATAATCAACACACATGTTATAATTTCTGAAGTAGAAGCAAGTGCAAATTGAAAAAAGTGCTGAAAAGACCAACAGTATGAGCCCTACTCCACCCCCAGTATGACAGCATGTTGTACTTTCAAATGTATACCATTGTGTCCCCTCATGAGTTTTTTTTAAACTTCCCAGGTTGTCCTTCAAATCTTCTGTAAAATACCCTGTGGAAAAACAAAATGGTTCTAAAATCAGTGCAATTTCGATCAGTACGATGTTTGCTAATAAAGAAAATGCCGAAAATGTTGCGGTTTAGGTTTGATAACCTAGCTTATCCCAGGTATTTCTGATTGAAGACATTTCTGTAGTAGACACCGTTTAGTCACCATTAAGATTATATACCCTATTGGCGGAAGGTGTAAGTAGTTCCCATTATCTCTATCTACAGAGATTCCAGAATGAAATATGGCCAAAGTGTTTTGTATCGGGCCACAGAAGAAGCTAACAACTCGCATAACCTGCCCTATGTCTTCCCAGAAGCTTTTAATGGCTGGATAGACCCATAAACCATGATATAATTCCGAGGCCTGCTGACCACCCTTGTGTCCAGGAGAGAGTGAATGCCCAGAGAGCATGACACACTATCTTCAAGTGTGCCCACTTTTATCTTTCAGTTATTATGTGCTTCCTTAAATCTTGGATCTTGAAACCCTGTCTGATCATTGTTTTGTCAGAGGCCCCCTAACAGGATCTCCCATTCTTCCATTTTTTTTGAGACCATATCTGGGTGCATTTTATTTACTCTATCTCGTAGTTCACTGTACAGTAAGGGATATTATTGGTTTACTAGTTTAAGAAATGTGTAAAAGGTGGTCAGTCTCCACTCTTTATAAAGATCTATCGGTTCACGTCTACAAAAAGAACGTATTTTTTATATACTGAAAAAGCTGCTTGTCAGCTAGACCAAAATGAGACTGAAGTTCTGCTAAAGTGGCCCTTCCACAGTAGGCTTCCATGTGTGAAATAAGTCACATATGACTCAAATTACTTGGTCTTCCACTGGTTAAACAATGCACAGTCATGACCCGACTTAAAACCGGGTGAGGCCCAAGGGCAAATGTTTAAATTGTAAGATATTCCAGGCAATAACCATGTCTCGGATTAGAGTTGATCTCTTGATTTGCGGAGGCAGTTCCTACAATTTATTATGCAAAAAAGCAATCAGATCCCAAGGGGAGGCTACATTTGTTTCCAGTTTCAAGTTAGAATAATGAGAAGGTGCATTTATCCCATCCTTAAAGTGTCTGCGTAAGCCATGCTAGATTATATCCCCAGATATTTAGAAAATTCACCCCTTCCACCTTTCTCCGTAGCATTTGTTTCTGTAAAGCTATTATCAGGCGTGCCCCCTCCATATAAAGGTCAAGAATGTTGAATTACATTTTTTTTATATCAGAGTTCTATAAGAGCATGGGGATGGTTTGCATTGGATATAATAATTTAGATATACTCATCATTTTTTATCAAGTGTCACCGTCCCAAAGTCGATAATGGTAAGGCATGCCACCCCACTAGCTCCGTTTAAATCTTAGCTATCAAGGGGGAAATAATTAAACCTGTATAAAGAAGAAGGTACATTTCCGATGTCTATACCCAAACAGTTCAAGAGCCTTAAAAATATTTCCCATTTGTTGCGGTTTGGGTAGGAACAAAATGACAACAACAACCAACATGGACAGATGAGGTACAACGACAGCAGACAGATGCAAGGTGCGAACCAAGGCATCGGTCAGAGCAGGCGGCAGACCATCACAACAAATCAAAAGTAACAAGACGAAGGCAGAATCCAGATACAAGGCCACTGTCAGGATTAGTGTCATAAACAAGAAAAAACTAGCTCAATTTACAGGCAATGCTGGGTAGCCGTGTACCTCTTTAATTTGTCATCAGAACCGATGTTATCAAGGTGCACTGTTTGCCACGGCAACATCAACACGACTAACGGCTGGTAGCAGTTAGCCATGGCTGCGAGCAGCAGGTCATCACTGGATCGACTAGGAGTAAGGAAGTTACTAGTTGTGATGGAAACCTGACTCAGCTGGAGGCAGGGGAGCCATGGCATAATGGTAACTCTTAGAAAAATATTGGCCCCTTTTTGCTGACAGATAACTTGATGAGAAGCTGTATAGAAAGTCCACCATCCAGCAGCACCAGCCAAAGTATGGGTGGGTGCACGTCCCAGGAGCTCGATCACAGCTCCTATTCTTCAATAGTCATCCAATAAGAGACAGCACTCCAGTTAGTAGTGAAAAAATGGCTTTTTATTAGCCCTTGTGCGACGTTTCGGCTCTTTACATCGAGCCTTTTTCAAGCATACCATCACTTGTTTTGTATCATCTTCCAATTTTTTTTCGCATACTTTATAACAATTGTGTATAAACACATTCTCTGAAGCTGTGTATGGTGCTCATTGACAAGGGTTACCCAGTTCATGTTGCCTATTCTTAATCAAGATAGGCAGTAAAGAACCTGGGCAGAGGTTTTCCATTCCACAGCCATTGCAACTTCAAAAAGAATGTGGGAAGAAATCACTTAAGGATCATGCTATGCGTCTCTCTTAGGGTATGTTCACACAACCTATTTTCAGTAGTTTTTCGGTCCGTAAACGTCCCACATAATAGATAAAAATACGGGGGGCTGGACGCCTCCAAACATCCGCCTCTTGATTTAAAAAAAGAAGTGCATGTCACTTCTTGAGACGTTTTTGGAGCCGTTTTTCATTAACTCAATAGAAAACAGCTTCAAATACGGCCGTAAAAAACGCTGAAGAAACGCAAGTTGCTTAAAAAATGGCTGAAAATCAGGGGCTGTTTTTCCTTGAAAACAACTCTGTATTTACAGCCGTTTTTTGTTAAGTGTGTGAACATAGCCTTATGCTCAAATTATGCGGTGTGGTGCATTCTATGGTGAAGCTGTAAAATATACTGAACTTGAGCCATATGTTTGGCACAGAGTCAAGCACTCAGACTAAGATCAATCATCTACTATAAAAATACTGTATATTAGATTTTATTCACAAATTCATATAAAAAAAAAAAAGAAACAGTGTCAATATAATGCATGTAAAGTGTAAAATATGTTTGTGGTTTTTTTATGTAAACTTTCTTCCATAACTAATATATGCTCTGCTTTTGAAAGTGCGAGATTCCATTCTGTTTAAGTAAATTTTCTCATTTACCAGTGTAGTTGGAATGAATGGTTTACCATTATATTTATTGCATTATTATGAATTCTGTTACTATATCTTAAATGTGCTATCATCTTATGATTGTGTGGGAAGAGCGGCAGTAATACTGGAAAATATCCTTAGCATTGCTTCTCTTTTAACACTCTTTGGGCATCTAAGATAATTTTGCTCATTACAGTGGCCTAGATACATTAATCATGCCATACATAGGTTGACATGGCATTTTTTGTAGAACTCGTAATGTTCAGAGACCTCTACAGAATGCTTGCAAATTTTCATAAGGCAGAAAAAAATAATGCTTATCAGGATTTAATGTAAAAAAATCTTTCTTTTACATTTTTATGGTATTCTACAATGAGTTTATTTTCTTTAGTTAAAATATATGTAAATAGCTACAGTATTTAATTATTACAGGTTGTATCATCAAGGCAGCCCCTTTTCAGGTTGTAGCAGGTCTGGCGATCAGTTGAGGTCAGACTTCAGAAAATCAACGCAGGTCAGTCTTCAGAAAATCAGGGAAAACTAAAGTTCTTTACTGTGCCATTCTCAGAAGAATAACTTTTTGCTTTCCCAGGCCAATTATCTTCGAGACAAATTAGTCAATGAGGCTTAGCTAGAAATATGCATCAGGCTTCACTACCTATAACTCTAATCATGTCACATGGTATTGAGATTTTAAAAATAAAATAATTAGATAATAAACAAATATAATTTAAAAGGACTAAAAAATATATCGTTACAATCTGATATTGTTCTAAAAAAGATTTCTTATTAAAGTAAGTAACTAAAGCATGTCATTAGTATAACCCCTAGGGTATACGCACATTGGTTACATTTGTTTTGCAGATAAACTCTTTCACTCTTGATGATGAATTTTAAATAGCATGTAATTGATGTCTGGTTTCTTATTACATACTGTATATGCTCTTGAAAAGACAGCAGAACATTAACCGTGGCATTCTACTTTCCTTGAATTAACTTTGTTTCCACAAACCAATTGAATTTTCTGCTAAATCAGGAACACATCACCGTCAGAAATGTTATTCTGGTTGCAGAGAAGAAGCATTCATGCACTGATTTCTATATAATCCAGTAATGGATGCAGTTAGATTTGTATTACAAGCTGCCTTTCTCTATCTCTCAAAAGAATTTTAATCAGATACTCACATAATATATCAATTGTACATGTACAATAGAAATTGCAGTGGTTTGAGAATAAAAGAGCCCCAATAGACACTCCACCTGAACATCATGAAGAAGTATTTAAATATAGAGTAGGACGGTCTTCTCCAGTTCTATAAATGTAAGTCAAATATGTTTATTATGAAATAATGAAGACAATACAGGTGTAACGTCCGCAGTCGCTAACCACAAACTCCTCTCATCCTGCCGACGCCTTTCTCTCCAGAGATGCCAGCATATGTCGTCATGTCCCGCAGTGACCACTAGGGTGCACGTGCGAGCTCAGTCCAGTTTTAAAGAGCAAGAGCGCCCACATGTGTGAGATTGAACTGATTGCTCCCAGATCACCCTGAACTATAAGAAGGGCCCTGCCCCTTCCTTCATTGCCTGAGGGTTGTTTGTTCCTACCCGTGTTAGTCTTGCAAATGGTCCCTTGAGTGTTTTCCAGTTCCCAGTGTTCCCGTTCCTGCTACCTGTATCCTGTACTACCGTGTTTCTGTGCTTTACAGAGTTGGAGTCGTGTTGTGTCACCTACTACACCTGCTGTGTTTCACCGCACCTGTTGTCTGCCTGCTGCCTGAATTCCATCCGAGCCTAAACCATCATTACTGTCTACATTGCCACAGGTTCTTTTATCCAAACTATAGACATGGACTTTGTACCCTGTTTGGTCAGCTGCTATCCCGCTACGGCGATACGACCCAGTGGGTTCACATACCCACAGATTGTGACAACAGGTGAGTAATTGGTAATTACATCATACTTATATTACACATAATAGAGTAAGGCCCGGTTCAACCTTGTGTTGGTGTTTGCATTGTTCTGCTCCCTCAGAGAAGCAGAACATGGAAAACACCGGTTCCGCTGTACAACAGACAGCATCAGCGGCCGACAGGTACCTATTCTTTCCGGTATTTTTGGCCGGACCTGTGACTGAGGCCCCTAACGGTGCCTCCAATGCAGATGTAAACAGACCCTAAGACACGTCAGTGCCTGTGTTCTCGTTCCATTACATCCCATTGGCCTGATGAAGATGCTACTTTAGCATTGAAACGCGTAGCCTAAATAAATTGTTTATATATTTATTACTATTATATGGATTTCGTTTAATGTCAGCAGTGCTCTTCTAAGGTCCATCTTTTGAACCTCAAAAATTGTGCTGTTTAATTACGATATGTCTGGTTGGTACCAGCTAGGACCTAGCTGTAGCTGACTTGCACATATACACTTTGCTTACATCAGAGTTCTGCCTGAGGTCACACAGCCCTAATAGGTGAGCACGTGCAATTACCTCTGATACTAACAATACTCTTTGTGAATACTCTAAATTGTGAATCACCAATCTTCATCACATCATTTATAAATCTTCTTCAACAATATTGATTAATCCTGGAGCAGATAGCGTGCCACTGCCTTCTGAAACGTCACAGACTGCTTGTTAAAAAGCCATTGGCAGGCATCAGATTGCAGAGATGGATCATTTTTGGACAGTTTTTTTTTAGTTTTAAAAAGCATAAACAATCTGATAATGCAGTGTGTTTTTAAACAGGCTCTTTGTTACCATTGGCTAACATCTGTTTACACATGGTCATATGGTTGTTGTAACTTTGACATTAGTAATTCTGTCTTGGTGTTATAGAGCTTGAAAAGAAAACCAGAAATGGGCTGTCACACCATCTTAACGAGGAGTGCACAATCCATGCCCTAAAAGAAACCGATACAGCTACCAGAAAATGTAGGGCAAAAAATGTATGCGCACATCCAAAGATATACCAAAGCAGTTACAAAACTTCATTAACACCAATAACACACAGACAAGTTAAAAGCATTGTATACAAAGGTACAAACAGTGATCAACAATAAGATACAATAAGATATTTGGTAAAGTGTGTATAAACCCAAAGCTAAAGAAGCCCTGCCAGACTATGTGAAGGATCCCAATAAGGAACCCACTTCAAGTCTAGCTTCCTCATAGGCTTGAAAAGGGGTTAGATACAGTCCTAGAAGACCTCAGAGTGTCATACACGACTTTTCTGGGCAATCGGGGAACTTTCAATTCACAACGAATTTATTCGGATCGACAGCTGGTTCGATAGAACCGGATGTATAACTAATTTAGCAAATTCGCTCATCTCTGTTCTCTACCCATAAAAATCAATTTGTGAAGCAACAATGATAATACTAATGAAATACATGACGCTAAGTAGAAAATATATCTAATAGATCATAATTCTGGTGGAAAACTGACAATTCTTTTTCAGCTGAATGATCTTTGTAAATTCTCTATTGATTTAAATGGGGGATGTACTGTGACAGTATTGCCACCATGATGTCTTTATTTATAGTAGCTGTCATGTCACCCATATATAAAAGAGGACCAACTGTTCCGAGAAAGACACAGACAGTGACAGTAAATTCATTTATAAGACTTTTTTCTCAAATACATTTCACTATCAGAACACCGGATTTCCCTCAGTATTAAAGGTATTCACTAGTGTAAAGTACAAATCTCATTAGATTGTCTTCTTCTCTGGGAGATACCAACTATGAGGGGGAAGAGCTCATTCCATAAAGCATCTGCATTTGTCGCCATGGCCTCTTCATAGTTTAGGGATTGCAGCTCAGTCCCATTCACGCAGCTCAGCCCCTTCAGCCAGCTGATCGGTGGGGGTGCCAGGAGACGCACCCCCACCAATCTGATATTGACCTATCCTAACAATAGGCCATCAGTATAAAAGCGCCGGAGAATACCAGTAAATTGAGTCTCTCGCTACATACACATAGAGCCAGCAGCAGTCACTAAACTAGAGAGGACTTTTAAAAATGTTTGTAATTATATATATTTGAGAAAAGTTATATATTTTGTTCTCATATTACTTCATGAGGTTTCCAAGGAAGTGTTAGTTCCTCTTGTTCACAAATTGTATTTGAGCAAGAAGTGGATTGTGTTTACATGCAGCTCACAATACTCCTTATGTGTTTCCTATATTTGCATCTGTGTACACTGCTGTTTTGCTGGTTTCCATTGTTATAAATGGATGTAAACAGTGACTTGGTTTTTTTAAATGTTAGAATTTGTGTTTTCACATCTGTCCGTCTGATAACTTAATTGTTTGCAGTTCTACTTGTCAACTTGTCTGCTTAATAAACCTTAAAAGATTCCTCCATTTGCCTCAACAGTCGCTGTCAAATGTAACATTCCCAACTCTTCTACTGCACAGAAAGAAGCTAGTTTAAATCAAATCATTTGTACAAAAGATCTTATAACATAGGATTGCAATGACGCAGTATAATAGTATCTTATATCCAGGGCCGGCCCTAGGATAGATGGCGCCCTGTGCGAAATGATCTTTCGGCGCCCCACCCCATCATTAAAAAAAATGCCCCATAAAAAAATTATAATGCCCCTTTAGTGCCCCCATACAGTATAATAATAATATTTAATAATATAATATATTACAACCCCTTCAAGGACACAGTATTTTGTCCTCTAATTTTGCCCACAGTATTATGCCATCTGTAGTACCCCTACACAGTATAATGTCCGCTTAGTGGACCCCACACAGTATAGTGCCCCCCTGTAGATTTTGCCATACAGCCTCCCTGTAGACAGTGCCATAATTCCCCACCTCCTTTTTGTAGATCGTGCCATACAGCCCCCCACCTCCCCCTTGTAGACAGTGCCATACAGTCCCCCACCTTCCCCTTGTAGACAGTGCCATACAGTCCCCCACCTCCCCCTTGTAGATCGTGCCATACAGTCCCCGCACCTCCCCCTTGTAGACAGTGCCCCCAAACAAAAACAAAATTTGTACTCACCTAGGCCCCGTTCCCATGACGAACTGAGCTGCTCCATGACGGGACCCTGTAGCCTAGTACAGAATTTCCCAACCTTTTCGGGCTCGTGGCAGCACTGGAAAAACTTCCTCAGGGCCCCCCTACCAAAAATTGTTTTGAGAAAGACAGAAAACGGCTAAGAACAAGCACTACACTCATAGGGTAGGTTCATACACGTTTTTTGTAAGGCAAAAAAAATCTGCCTCAAAATTCCTTCAGCAACTGACAGCGTTGGGTGACCTTTTTTTTCTTAAGCTGTTGAAGCGAATGCAAAAGACTCTGGAAAAAAAAGCTCCAAACGGATGCCGCAGGTATTTTCTGCCTCCTATTAATTTCAATTGGAGGTCAGAGGTGGAAACCACTTGGACCATCAGCCCCCCACTCACAGTAAAATGACCATTAACCCCCCACTTACAGTAAAATGACCATCTACCCACCACTCACAGTAAAATGACCATCAGCTCCCCACTCACAGATTCCCCCTGTAGGTAGCGCCACACAGCCCTGTGTATGTAGCGCCACACAGCCCCTTGTGGGTAGCGCCACACAGCCCCTTGTAGGTAGCGCCAGACAGCCCCCTTGTGGGTAGCGTAACACAGCCCCCTTGTGGGTAGCGCCAGACAGCCCCCTTGTAGGTAGCGCCAGACAGCCCCCTTGTAGGTAGCGCCAGACAGCCTCCTTGTAGGTAGCACCACACAGCCCCCTTGTAGGTAGCGCCACACAGCCCCCTTGTAGGTAGCGCCACACAGCCCCCTTGTAGGTAGCGCCACACAGCCCCCTTGTAAGTAGCGCCACACAGCCCCCTTGTAGATAGCGCCACACAGCCCCCTTGTAGATAGCACCACACAGCCCCCTGTAGAGTGGGCCGCACAGCCCCCTGTAGGGAGTGCCGCGAAGCCCCCTGTAGGGTGTGCCACACAGTCCCCCGTAGGGAGTGCCGCAAAGATCCCTGGTAGGGAGTGCCACACAGCCCATAGTCCCTGGTTGGTAGTGCCCCACAGCCCCCTGGTTGGTAGTGCCACACAGCACCCTTATTGGTAGTGCCCCAAAGCCCCCTGGTTGGTAGTGCCACATATCCCACAGCTGCCTGGTTGGTAGTGCCACACAGCCCACTGCCCCCTGGTTTGTAGTGCCACACAGCCCACTGCCCCCTGGTTGGTAGAGCCACACAGCCCCCTGGTAGGTAGTGCCACAGAGCCCCCTGGTTGGTAGTGCCACACAGCCCACAGCCCCCTGGTTGGTAGTGCCACACAGCCCACAGTCCCTTTGTAGGTAGTGCAAGGACTACAAAATGACCCTGATAGCTGGCGGGCAATAGACATTCAAAAAAGGACAACTGTGCAGGAGCACACAAAATACCCAGCTTTCCCAGCTATCAAATAAATGTGTGGAAATAAACTAAGATATAACTTTTATTTAGTCTGAGTAAAGGATTAATCCTTTTAGCTAGATTAAATAAAAGTTATATCTTAGTTTATTTCCACACTTTTTTTTGATACCCGGGAAAGCTGGATATTTTGTGTGCTCCTGCACAGTTGTCCTTTGTAGGTAGTGCCACAAAGCCCACAGCCCCCCTGTAGATAGCAACCCCCCCTTCCAGTATAGATAATGCCACTGTAGCTCCCTGAAGAAGCGGAATCCCGGTGTGGCCGGGGATTCCGCTCCTGGAGCGCTGCTTGATGCCTCTGTCCATATATGGACAGTGACATCAGGGAAAACTCCTGAAGCGGAATCCCCGGTCACAGCGTTGCAGACGCTATGACCGTCGATTCCACTCCAGGAGAAGCTCCTGTCGTCTGTGTCCATGACGTCATTGGCTTCTCCTGGAGTGGAATCCCCGGTCATAGAGTCTGCAATGCTGTGACCGGGGATTCCGCTTCAGGAGTTTCCCCTGATGTCACTGTCCATATATGGACAGAAACATCAAGCAGCACTCAGGAGCGGAATCCCCGGCCACAGGGGGATTCCCCTCCTTCAGGGAGCTACAGTGGCGCAAGTAGACAGCAGAGCAGGGAGATACCTCCCTACTCTGCTATAGTGCCCTCCTGTAGATAGCAACCCCACCCTCCCCTTCCAGTATAGATAGCGTGACTGTAGCTCCCTGAAGGAGCGGAATCCCCGTGTGGCCGGGGATTCCGCTCCTGTAGCGCTGCTTGATGCCTCTGTCCATATATGGACAGTGACATCAGGGAAAACTCCTGAAGCGAAATCCCCGGTCACAGCGTTGCAGACGCTATGACCGTCGATTCCACTCCAGGAGAAGCTCCTGTCGCCTGTGTCCATGACGTCATTGGCTTCTCCTGGAGTGGAATCCCCGGTCATAGAGTCTGCAATGCTGTGACCGGGGATTCCGCTTCAGGAGTTTCCCCTGATGTGACTGTCCATATATGGACAGAAACATCAAGCAGCGCTCCAGGAGCGGAATCCCCAGCCACACGGGGATTGCGCTCCTTCAGGGAGCTACAGTGGCGCTAGTAGACAGCAGAGCAGGGAGATACCTCCCTGCTCTGCTATAGTGCCCCCCTGTAGATAGCAACCCCACCCCCCTTATAGTTATAGTGCCACTGTAGCTCCCTGAAGGAGCGGAATCCCCGTGTGGCCAGGGATTCCACTCCTGGAGTGCTGCTTGATGCCTCTGTCCATATATGGACAGAAACATCAAGCAGCGCTCCAGGAGCAGAATCCCCGGCCACACGGGGACTCTGCTCTTTCAGGAAGCTACAGTGGTGCTAGTAGACAGCAGAGCAGGGAGATATTTCCCTGCTCTGCTATAGTGCCGTCGCTACCGCTATAGCAGCCGCAGCGACTGCTAGCGGCGCCACCGCCCTCATGCTCGGTGTCACCCGGGTGGAAAGGTGACTGCAGTTAGTGTGTGTATTTCCGCTGGTAGTTGCAACAGCGCGGGGATACACACACCCTCTTGCCGTGTGGCAGCTGGCGCCGTGTGCGACCGCACTGGTCGAACATAGCTAAGGCCGGCCATGCTTATATCCATAAAATATACCGTACAATACAAAGGGGTCATGTGTATTACAAAATTTGTAAGAATAGCTATAGAACAATAGTAAAAAGTCACTGAGTTTTATGGAGCATAGTCCTCAACCGTACTCTGCTACTAGACTCCATTACTACATAGAATGGGTTATGATTCTTCTATAATATATTCTTTATTTGGTACTAAGAACTGATTACAATAGCAAAATAATTCCATACTAAAGGATATATTGTTTTATCAAAGAGGGAGATTGGAGGGTTAAAATTGGTATTTCTTATAGGTATCATTTAAAGGGAACCTGTCAGCAGTTTTGAGGTCTCAATACTGCTGACAGAGTGATATAATGGAGGGGAAGGGCAGTTTAAACTTACCTTTTTTCTTGGTCATGCAAGTTGTTTGACTGAGAAAACCGACCTCTAGAGTCGTCACTCAGAGCAGAGGGGCGGGAATTGCAGCATGCAGTATAGGAGCATTTGCACATCAAGTCCCGCCTTAGTGGCACTAGTGATCGGCGCACTGGGGGAATTCATCATAATTTTCTCGGTTATGCGCCTTACAGAGAAAGAAGATAAGTTTGCTCTCCCCTATATTGATCTATCAGCAGTTTTGAGTTTTCAAACGTATCGGCAGGTTTCCTTTAAGTAACACTCTGCGTAAAACTGATGCACTGTGTTATGCGGGGCCTGTGAGAGTGGTACATTACTCACTGATAGAGAACCAAAGAGAATACCATGGTCTGTACTACGCATAACATAGTAACAGATTTACCAGGATTGCTCCTTTAAGTTTCTAAAAGTAAAACTCACATTCCACAGTTCCTCCCAATAACAGTGACAATCGAACGCACAGTGCCCCCCCTGTCAGTCACAAATTGCACCATTTTTGCTGACAAAAACCTTCTTAGAAATCTGTCCCACCATTTCTATTAATATTTCCTGCTCAGATATCTGCACCTTGTATCTTGCAGAATTCTTTGAAGAGAAAAAAATATGAATGTCTTTCAAAATGGAAATCTTCTTCTCAATGGAGTTATACTGATATGCACTTGTAAGTTAATGAACAATATCATCTGTATATCTTAACACAGTAATATCCACTCTGATCGGAAAAGGTACTAAAGACAATTTAAGGTAAAATAAAACTGCAGATTGAAATAAAATAAGTCTGTGAAGAAGATTAATTGTCTTCAAGAAACCGATCGCTGGTAGGAAGCAGTAGAAAACGCAGAAGTCAAACAACAAGATAATGAAAACATAGTAATGTGATAGTAGGAAATCTGTGTAGAAAGTTGGATCCAATGGATCTAAAATACATTCTTATCAATACAAAACAATATATGACACCATTACTGATTAACTATGGGAATTTGACATTGCATTTTAACATTACTTTTCAAATTTGAAACTTCTCCAACATTTTATAAGTGTCCATCAAACCAGTGAATTTCTCTTTTCATCCAAGCTCTTATTGGGACATACAGTATTTTAAAAAAAAATAGGTAAAAAGACCTAAACTTATTAACCCCATAATGCACCACATGGTAAATATAGGGCAAATCCAGAAGTGCTTTAACATACTCTGCCGTTCATTAACAACACCATGATGGTACGAGCACAGAAGTTATGCCCGAGTCATCACCCGCAGGAGGACATCTGTGATTGACAGCTGCCTTCCTATGGCAATGGCCTGAATCAGAGATAACTCCAATCCAATTCCAGTCTAATTCCTCAGATGGTGAAGTCAATAGCGATAGAGGAACCAATGGGATGTAATCAAAGGGAGGGGCTGCCTTTAAATTTTAATGCAGTCCTTGCAGCATGATGTCTGTGGTATATTATAGCCAGCACCCGCACCTGCAAATAGAGGAGAATATCTCCAAAATACGACATCTAATGGAACATGCAAAACAATGTATTTCTATAGGATTACTTACGAATTCTAATGAAAAACCCTCTGTGTACCTCTATAAGACACTGGAGACAATTTTTAGGTAAATAATAGCGCTATAAGCTTCTATGGATGAATTATAAGAGTGCAATCACACGTGGCGTATTTGCCATTTTGTCCGCAGTGTAAGAATATTCTGTGAAAAACTTTACAATGTAAGCCTACGGGAAAAAATATTTCACAACGCAAGAAATGTAGAAATCTGTCTAGTAGTGGAATATTTTTTCCTTTGGACTTTGTAATGTTTTCCGCAGCATGTTTTTATGCTGCAGAAATAAAAGGAAAATGCGCCATGTGTGACTGCTCTCTGAAGGACACATGCATACAAAGCATATTACATGCGGATTTAGTACATCGATTTTTTGCTAAATTTTTCCACACCTAAATTGAAATGCGGTTCAGATTTTCAAAATCCACAGCATGTCAAGTTATCTTGCGTTTCTCTCTCAGAAATGTATCTGACAAGTTTATAAAAAAAACACATTAAAATCCGTAGCATTAAAACCGCACCAAAATACGCATCACAAAACACAGTATTATGTGCGGATTTTACCTGCCCAGTTACCTGTGTTTACTTGCAGTTTTAATGCGGATTTACCAAATCAAATTACGCAACGTTTGCGTGTAGATTTAGGTAGGCTTCACACACAGCAGGTTTTGTTGCAGAACTTTCAACCCCATTCAGATGTATGGAACTGTTTCTCAGTCACAGAAATATCTGCATCAATATCTGCCACGTGTAACTGCATTTTTAGGGCTCCAAAATAGGGCAACGAGCATGAACCCTAAGGCCTTATTCACACGGCCATATTCCCGCAGGGAGGCAGTAAGTCACAGCTTTATGGATGACTATGGTGCCAATAGTACGGCTCCCTGAACTGTGATTGTTTTCCGGTAATTGCGGCTGACTTACAGCCCTGTGAATAAGGCCTTAAACTGATGACAGAGTTAATCAAAGAACAAACACAAAAATAAAAGTTTTGGTGTCCTGCAAACATAATTAGTTTTTTCAATATCTAATGTCTGATTTTGGCTGTACAATGTACCCCTGAACTGTAAAGTGCTGCGGAATATGTTGGCGCTATATAAATAAAAATTATTATTATTATAATCCAAGGCAATATTTAGATCATACGTTTGGCTTTCCATTTCAAGTAGTTCAAAGTATATACAAAAGTTTAATAAATTATCTACAAAAAAATGTACACTTGTCTTTATTAAACCTAACCCATTAGTGACCACCAATACGCCTTTTCATGGCCATCACTAACAGGACTTAGACTAGGCCGCTGCGAAAGGCTGTGGAATAGCATAAGTCCTGCACAGGTGTACTGTGAACCCTGCATCGGGTGCTTGGCTGTCTGATGACAGCCAGGCTCCTGCTCTAATGGTCGCGATCAAAGTTTACTTTGATCGCAACCGTTAAACCAGTTAGATGCCACGGTCAATAGCGATTGTGGCATCTAAGTGGTTTACAGAGGGAAGTAGCTTCCTCAGTCACCCATCGACCACCCGCTGGCCGCCGATGGGTTGCCTTGGCAGCCTGGGCTTAACAGGGGTCCCAGGCCTGCCTTGGCGATATGCCTATAAGGCCGTGCCAGTGGCGTAGCCTAACAGATTGCCTGTCTTTTTTACACAGACAGGCAATAATGCTTTGGTATACTAAGTATACTAAAGCATTATATCACATAGTAAAGTCCTCTAGTGGAACTGTCAAAAATAAATAATGTCAAATAAAAATATTAAAAAGGTGAACAGTGAAAAAATAAATAAAACCATCCATTTTTTCCCATAAAAAGCGATCTTATTTTGTGAAAGTGTAAAAAATTAAATAAAAACAACTCTACACGTTCATGGTATTGCTGTGATTGATGACCTAATCAATAAAATTAACATGTTATTTAAACTGCAAATTGAACTCTGCAAAAAAAACAAAACATAATACAATACTGGAACAGCTATTTTTTTCATTGGCCGGCCGAATAACTTTAATAAAAGTTAATTAATAAATTCCATGTACCCCAGAATGGTACCAATAAAAAGTACATAAAAAAACAAGCACTCATATGGCTTCATTAACGGAAAAATTAAAGTTATGGCTCTTGGAATGTGGCGATGCAAATTGAAATGTTTTTAGCTCAAAAGTGTTTTTATTGTGCAAACGTAGAACATACAAAACCTATACATATATGGTATTTCCGTAATCATACCGACCCATAGAATAAAGGGAACATTTTATTTACGCTGCACGATGAACAGAATACATTTAAAAAGCATAAAACACTGGCAAAATTGCTGGATTTTTTTTCTGTCCCACATAATTTTTTTTAAAAAAAGTAAAAAAATGTATATGTACCCCAAAATGGTGCTATTGTAAAGTACAACTAATCAAGCAAAAAACAAGTCCTCATACAGCAATGTCGACGGAAAAATTAAAAAGTTATGGTTCTATGAATGCGATGATGGAAAAATCAATGATCATTAAGGACAAAAAATAGGCTGTCACTAAGGGGTTAAAGCACAAAACCACCTTCAATCTGTTGAATTTTGTTTT
This sequence comes from Rhinoderma darwinii, assembly GCF_050947455.1. NCBI lineage: Eukaryota > Metazoa > Chordata > Amphibia > Anura > Rhinodermatidae > Rhinoderma > Rhinoderma darwinii. The sequence continues at coordinate 80,130,322 of NC_134687.1, forward strand.
CTATCTATCTATCATCTTTTTTTCTACTTATTTTGATTAGCCATTGAAGCCTTTCCCTATGGTTTTCTCTAAGGCCCCATGCACACGGCCGTGATGGTAATCATGGCCCGCGATTGCGGGCACGGCCGGCCGCCGACTGCCGCCCGCATTTTTGGGCCATGCTCCCATACAAAGTATGGGGGCACGGCCCATAAAATGCAAAAGAACGGACATGTTCCATAATTTTCGGAACATGTCTACAGTACGGACACCTATCCGTAGCGCTACGGAAAGGTGTCCGTGGCCAATAGAACTGAATGGGTCCGTAATTGCGGACCGTATTACGGTCCGCAATTACAGACAATTTTTACAGTCGTGTGCATGGGGCCTAAGTATTTGCACTCAAGAAAATAAATGTATAACTATATTGGAAACTGGTCTCCAGCGATAAGGAAATGTAATTCCTTTGGCAGAAAAATGACAGCAGACTCATCTGGGTACATTTTATTTTTGTTTTATCAAGAATTAGCTCCAAATATTGTAACATTCAGTCAAAAAAAGGAAACATTTGTTCTAGCTCTTACATAATTATTCATTAAACTGTGCCGTCAATGTAGTGTAAGTGAATTTAAATAAACTATTCCCATTAATATTATTGCATCTATAATCCAGATTGTTTACAGTATAAATCTCATTATTTTCATAAAATCATATTATTTGTATTATTATATCTGCTAAGAAAATGTAAAAGTTTTCATTACTTATTAAAAAAAAACATTTTTTTTAATTATATTATTATTTTAATTACAGTAAGATCATACACACAGAAAATTATTCATAGGTTATATTGACTAAAACAGAATGGGGATAAAAAAAAAAAAGGAGATGCATTAGTTTTTTCTATACACCTTTCTTTGCTTTTAAATCGACTGGCTTTGGCTCAAAAAACTGAAGCAAAAACTGCCACAAAAACTGCCTAAAAACTGTGTGTGTGTGTGTGTGTGTGTGTGTGTGTGTGTGTAATCCTGGCCTTATGGTGCCTTGTATGGTGCCCACGAACAGAACCGTATTATGAAGATATTGTTCCCTAGAATCTAGATATCTGCTAAAAAAAATGAAAAATGACAAAGGATATCAGTTAAAAAAAAAAGGAGAAACAAAAACACTAGTAGGTCAAATGTGAAACCAAATTTTAAAAAAAACCTGATGTAGGATACAAACTGATATTATTATAGCTATCAATTGTCCATTCAGTTTTGATCAGAAAAAAAAAGAAAAATACACAGCAACAACATACTAGTGTGACCAAACCAGAAAGTTGTGATGGATGGTCTCTTTGAATGCCTATGTCTCACAATAAATTCTTTACAGTTGATCAGATTCATTCTAACCAATATAAGTACTATACCAACCAAACTAGAATCAAACAAATTGATGAAATTCAGCTTGTTTGAGAACATAGTAACTTTTAGGCCTTATTCACACGAACGTGTCCGTTTTGCGTGCGCAAAAGTTCAGTGTGACATGTGTATATGGTGTGATTTTCGCGCAGCCGGCCTCATTAGGACACTCCCTTTTTATGTGACGACTCAGTAAAGAAGGAGGGGATTTTATGTTTCCCTTCTCTTCTTTACCAGCTGTAGCGCGAATCAGGCGCGTCACCCAGAAAGTGCTTCCGTGTGCCGTGAGCGATTTGCACGCACTCATTGACTTCAATGGGTGCGTGCTGCGCGAAACACGGGCAAGTATAGGACATGTCTTGAGTTTTACGCAGCGGCCACACGCTGCGTGAAAATCACTGACAGTCTGAACGGCCCCATTCACTAACATAGGTCCGTGCGACTCGCGTGAAAATCACGCGCGTATCACGGACGTATAACACTTTCTTGTGAATAAGGCCTTACAATGGCAATGCATAGGAAATACATTGCCATTAAATACAGAGAACAAGTCTCACTTTCAAAGCTTAGACAAATGATATTGAGCTAGCCAGATTTTGGAATAAAATACATTTGATTAAATATATTCAGCTCTACATAGTAATAAACCAAAAACTAAATTGATCAGTTCATGTTTTTATTTAAAGTGATTTCAGATATTGCAATTATATTTTAGCTCTTCCGCCCTATGTATTTAAAGAGGTCCATCTTATGCCCCCATTCACATCATTCTTTTGGTCTATGTTTATCATTTACGCCGAGAAAAGATCTTAATGTACTGTATGAACTAAACACGGTTGCCTAACAGCGGCATCTGCCACCCATAGACTATTATGCATACATTTAGTGTATACGTCATTAACTGTCATAACCTATGACGTATATCTTAAATGGAAGCTATAATAGCCTATGTGTGACTGATGCCACTGCTAGGTAATGTGAACAGGGACTTATTTCACCTCCGGCAAACAGCTGATTCTGCCAGGGAAAGTTCCTTATGGCTAAACATTCAGCCGCTACAGGAGAAAAGCATTATTTTATGCTTCCATTCAAATGAATACATGGATGGCTTAACTCTTTCAGAGTGAGAGCTGCCGTTTGTTAGAAGTTCTCTGCTTTGGCTTACAGAGGGGTCTCCCGAGCGGTTAAACCCCCTCTATGATATTCTCTATGATGTCTATAAGCTCGGATAAGGCATGTGGAGAGAAACGGTCTTTGTGAGAAAACCCCTTTAAGAGCTCTTCCTGTACAATCACACTTTATCCATTCTATGGGTATGTTCACACAGGGTGGATATGCTGCGTAAAAAGTACACAGCATATCCGCCCTGGACGCCGCAGGGAATTCTGGCCGAAAAACCACACCAAATTGTGGTGCAGTTTTTCGTCCGAAATGTCCGCTGCTGAAAACTGCACGTGAAAAAAGAAAGTTTTGTAGTTACCCGTAGCCACGGCGATGCGTCCCTCTGCCGTCCTGCATGCCGGTCTCCTGGGATGACGTTTCATCCCATGTGACCTCTGCAGCCTGTGATTGTACAGCCTGTGAAGTATAAGGGTATGTGCACACGCTAGCTGGCTTTTACATCTAAAATTACAGACTGTTTTCAGGAGAAAACAGCTGCGTCGTTTCAGACGTAAAAGCTCCTCCTCGCATTATGCGAGGTGTCTTTGACGACCGAACATTTGAGCTGTTCTTCATTGAATTCAATGAAGAACGGCTCAAATTACGTTTCAAAGAAGTGTCCTGCACTTCTTTGACGAGGCAGTCAATTTACGCATCGTCGTTTGACAGCTGTCAAACGACGACGCGTAAATGACAGGTTGTCTGCACAGTACGTCGGCAAACCCATTCAAATGAATGGGCAGATGTTTGCCGACGTATTGGAGCCGTATTTTCAGGCGTAAATCGAGGCATAATACGCCTCGTTTACGTCTGAAAATAGGTCGTGTGAACGCAGCCTAAGATTTATTTTTTGAGTTGCAATTTTTGTGGCAGGAATTGCAGCTATTCCGACGCAAAAATCGCAACATCTACTATTCTTGCTTGTTTTACCTCCCATTGAAGTCAATGGGGAAAACCAGCAACAAAACAGCAGGGATTACGCAAATAAAATTGACATGCTGCGGATTTTTAAAAAACGAAGCGCAGGTCAATTTCTGGTTGTTTTTTCCGCTTATTTACACAGCATGTAAATTTGTTCAAATCTCATCCATTCTGCTGCTACTGTATTATGCTGAGGATTTTCCGCAACGAAATCCGTTGAGGAAAATCCGCAGTGTTTACGCTACATGTGAACCCAGCCTTTATCTTTAGATTTGTTATACTTCATAATTAATCTAAATTCAGTTTAAGTTAAAGAAACTCAATTATTTTGATTTGTCTGCTCCAACCCGTCCCATTATATAGTTGATAGCCCAAGACTCCCTTATTTCTGCTGGATATGACCTTATTCTTAAAGAGGCTCTGTCACCAGATTCTCAAATCCCTATCTCCTATTGCATGTGATCGGCGCTGCAATGTAGATAACAGTAACGTTTTTGGTTTTTTTAAACGTTAATTTTTGGCCAAGTTATGAGCTATTTTATATATATGCAAATGAGCTTTGAAATGGACAACTGGGCGTTTTTTTTTCGTTATGTCCAACTGGGCGTGTATTGTGTTTTTAACTGGGCATGTTTACGTGTATGACGCTGACCAATCAGTGACCAGTCAGCATCATACACTCATCTCCATTCATTTACACAGCAGCGATGTGCAGCCACATAAACAGAGATTAACGTTAATCAAGCGTCCTGATAATGAATACACATGAAATCCAGCCTGGACGTCATGTGTATTCAGAATCCTGACACTTCTGAATCTTTTCTTTGAGATTTCTAGCAAGGGAAACGAAATCTTGCGAGATTACGGAAGTAAACGAGATTTCGTTTCACTTGCTGGAAATCTCACAGAAAAGATTCAGAAGTGTCAGGATTCTGAATACACATGACGTCCAGGCTGGATGGTCATGTGTATTCATTATCAGGACACTTGATTAACGTTAATCTCTGTTTATGTGGTTGCACATCGCTGCTGTGTAAATGAATGGAGATGAGTGTATGACACTGACTGGTCACTGATTGGTCAGCGTCATACACGTAAACACGCCCAGTTAAAAACACAATACACGCCCAGTTGGACATGACGAAAAAAAAATTGCCCAGTTGTCCATTTCAAACCTCATTTGCATATATATAAAATAGCTCATAACTTGGCCAAAAATGAACGTTTTAAAAAAAAACAAAAAACTTTACTGTTATCTACATTGCAGCGCCGATCACATGCAATAGGAGATAGGGATTTGGGAATCTGGTGACAGAGCCTCTTTAACTATATCATTGTCATTAAAAGTTTTTGTCCAATGATAACATATGTTCCATTCTGGACGACCATCAGGCTCTTTCTGAAAAAACATGGGCTCCATTGTATCAGCATTCACTGACGATTAGTTGTGCGATTCCAGGGTGGGGGACCTTGTAAGGGACAATGCTCAGAAAATAATTTCGTATTTTAGAAGCTGCCATTTTCCACTTGCCGGGCTTGAGAGCCTCTATTTTTTTTCTTCTTAAATTTCTCTAATTCTAATCAAGTTATCCTTTCCCTATCCCTACTTTTTCTGTCTATTTTTCTTTCTTCTATTTGCTCTTTTGTTTTTTTCTCAGTTTTTTTTATGTCCTCGGTATATTTCTTTTTTGGTTCTAGGCAATTGTATTGCTACTTTTTGATGTATGGAATGTCTTGCTAAATAATGGATCAGTTTCTATTACTTTCACTATCCTAATTATTTCAGCAGTAGGATACATTCTGGGTGGCCCTGTATTCGTTTTCCCTTTTTTTTTTTTTTTAAACATTAAAAAAAAAAAACATTAAACATCCACAGAATATGCCATATAGGTCTGACAGATGTGGGTCTTACCTTTAGAATCTATCTCCCAGAGGGTGGTTCCCTGACCCTGTCCCACCTAGGTTTGGGTCCAAGAGCTGGGACCTGCATCTATAAGACATTTATGGCATATTCTGTGTATATGCCATAAATGTCTAAAATCGGAATGCCCCTTTATATTATTAGTTGAGATACACTACCGTTCAAAAGTTTAGGGTCACTTAGAAATGTCCTTATTTTTGAAAGAAAAGCACAGTTTTTTTCAATGAAGACAACATTAAATTAATCAGAAATACACTCTATACATTGTTAATGTGCTAAATGACTATTCTAGCTGCAAACATCTGTTTTTTAATGCAATATCTACATAGGTGTATAGAGGCCCATTTCCAGAAACCATCACTCCAGTGTTCTAATGGTACATTGTGTTTGCTAACTGTGTTAGAAAGCTAATGGATGATTAGAAAACACTTGAAAACCCTTGTGCAATTATGTTAGCACCGCTGCAAACAGTTTTGCTGTTTAGAGGAGCTATAAAACTGACCTTCCTTTGAGCTAGTTGAGAATCTGGAGCATTACATTTGTGGGTTCGATTAAACTCTCAAAATGCCTAGAAAAAGAGAGCTTTAATGTGAAACTCGACAGTCTATTCTTGTTCTTAGAAATGAAGGCTATTCCATGCGAGAAATTGCCAAGAAACTGAAGATTTCCTACTACGGTGTGTACTACTCCCTTCAGAGGACAGCACAAACAGGCTCTAACCAGAGCAGAAAGAGAAGTGGGAGGCCCCGCTGCACAACTGAGCAACAAGACAAGTACATTAGAGACTCTAGTTTGAGAAATAGACGCCTCACAGGTCCTCAACTGGCAGCTTCATTAAATAGTACCTGCAAAATGCCAGTGTCAACGTCTACAGTGAAGAGGCGACTCCGGGATGCTAGCCTTCAGGGCAGAGTGGCAAAGAAAAAGCCATATCTGAGAATGGCTAATAAAAGGAAAAGATTAATATGGGCAAAAGCACACAGACATTGGACAGAGGAAGATTGGAAAAAAGTGTTATGGACAGACGAATCGAAGTTTGAGGTGTTTGGATCACACAGAAGAACATTTGTGAGACGCAGAACAACTGAAAAGATGCTGGAAGAGTGCCTGACGCTATCTGTCAAGCATGGTGGAGGTAATGTGATGGTCTGGGGTTGCTTTGGTGCTGGTAAAGTGGGAGATTTGTACAAGGTAAAAGGTATTTTGAATAAGGAAGGCTATCACTCCATTTTGCAACGCCATGCCATACCCTGTGGACAGCGCTTGATTGGAGCCAATTTCATCCTACAACAGGACAATGACCCAAAGCACACCTCCAAATTATGCAAGAACTATTTAGGGAAGAAGCAGGCAGCTGGTATTCTATCTGTAATGAAGTGGCCAGCGCAGTCACCAGATATCAACCCCATAGAGCTGTTGTGGGAGCAGCTTGACCGTATGGTACGCATGAAGTGTCCATCAAGCCAATCCAACTTGTGGGAGGGCCTTCTGGAAGCATGGGGTGAAATTTCTCCCGATTACCTCAGCAAATTAACAGCTAGAATGCCAAAGGTCTGCAATGCTATAATTGCTGCAAATGGAGCATTCTTTGACGAAAGCAAAGTTTGAAGGAGAAAATTATTATTTGAAATAAAAATCATTATTTCTTACCTTGTCAATGTCTTGACTATATTTTCTAGGCATTTTGCAACTCATTTGATAAATATAAGTGTGAGTTTTCATGGAAAACACAAAATTGTCTGGGTGACCCCAAACTTTTGAACGGTAGTGTACTTGTAAATATTAGTTATGCTTCATGAAAACTATTTACCAGCTCACACTTTGCAGTTTTGGTGGTTATTTTTTGTATTTTTTTGTACAAAGCAAAAGATGAGCCTATAAGAAGGACTAGTATAATGCAAAGCTTAAGGGTATGTTTATGAGGCTTTAGGCTATCTTCAAACTTTGCATTTTACTGAATTTTTTTGGTTTTATTTTGGAAAAACTGGGAGTAGATCCAAAAAAGGGAAGTATAAGGCCGGGTTCCCACATAGCGTAAACGCTACACTGCAGATTTTCTGCAACAGAATCTCTAGAAAAACGCTGGTTAATCTGTCACAGAAATCCGCACCAAATAGTGCGTTTTTTCCTGCTCATATTGCTGTGGAAATGCTGGATTATTTCTGCAGGTGAAACCTGCGGATTTAGTTTTAAACATTGGTTATAGCAAAGAATATGTGCACCTGCAGATTTACAGCGGTTTCTACTGCGTTTCTGCTGCATAAACCCTGTAAAAACAACATAAGGCCTTATTCACACGGATGTGTCCGTTTTGCGAGCGCAAAGAATGCTGCGTTTTGCGCGTGCAAAAGGTTCGTGTTGCATCAGCATACGGTGCGTGGCTGCGTGATTTTCGCGCAGCCGGCATCATTATGACACCCTGTTTTTATGTTTACAAACAGAAAAGCATGAGGTTTTCATTCATTTGACTACTGTAGCGCGAATCACGCGCGGCACCCGGAAGTGCTTCCGTGTGCCGAGCGCGATTTGCACGCACCCATTGACTTCAATGGGTGCGTGCTGCGCAAAACACGGGCAAGTATAGGACATGTCGTGAGTTTTACGCAGCGCACCTACGCTGCGTGAAATTCACTGACATCATGAACGGCCCCATTCACTAACATAGGTCCGTGCGATGCGCGTGAAAGTCACACGCGTAGCACGGACGTATAACACGTTCGTGTGAATAAGACCTTAACCTGTTGCAGAATTTCTGCTCCCCATTGAAGTGTATGGGCCAAAAACGTAGCATCTCCGCACAGAACACACAGCATAAATTGACATGTTGCGGAATTGATAAACACACTGCAGAACACTTTTTGCATGACTTTTGTGCAGTTTTTTTTTCGCAGCTTGGGCATAAAATCTTATCCACTTTGCTGCTACTGTAAATGCTGCAGAACTTCTGCACAGAATTTTGTTTGCGGAAATTCCGCAGTGTTTGCGCTACGTGGGAACCCAGCCTTAGGCCACAGAAATTCCGCAGCATTTACAGTAGCAGCAAAGTGGATGAGATTTTAAAAATCTTATGCCCAAGCTGCAAAAAAAAAAAAAAAACACAGCAAAAATGTTAATAAATTGACCTGCGGTGCAGAATTTAATTCCGTAGCAAGTCAATTTAGACTGCGTTTTCGTTGCTTTTCTGTTGCAGATTTTCCCCAATTGAATTTAATTGAGATGCAAAACCCGCAATGAATAGTCAGAAAAACATAAAATGTATATTTACCCAGGACTGCTTCATCCTCCAGTCCGGCCTCCTGGGATGACATGTCATCTCATGTGACTGCTGCAGCCAATCACAGGCTGCAGTGGTCACATGGGCTGCAGCGTCAACCAGGGAGGCTGGAACAGACAGCAAAGGAGGGAGGTGTCACTATTACAATGACCGGGGTAAGTATGAACGATTATTTTTCTACCGGTGCTTCGTGTTGCGGTTTTTCGGATGGAGTGTACTATGGGTTACAAGTCATATACGCTCATATAGTTTTATGCAGTGTATCCAACCCATGGGATCGCAGCCTTAGACCAGGGCTACACAAACTTTTTTAGTGCTACTGATTGATTTTAACTATTTAGATACAGCTGCAGTCCAAATAGAGTTGCATGCAATCTTGTGGACTGTAGCTGTCACTCAAGAGTTAAAATGTATCAGCAGCACTACAAAAAGTGTAGGTGTAGCCCTGGTCTTAGGGCATGGCCAGACATGGCGGAACTGCTCTGGAATTCCGCTGCGGACAGTACACGTTTCTCCATTGCTTTCCACAGCTTTTTACTTAGGCTCGTTTACACCTTGCGGACAATTCCGCTGTGGAGCGGAATTTGGTGTCCGCAGCATACACTGGCTGTTGCGGACTTGTTGCGGACTCATTGCGGAATTTCTCCATTGACTTCAATGGAGAGTCAAAATTCCGCAATGAAGTCCGCAGATGTTATGTGTGCTGCGTAGCGTATTGGTTTTACTAACATGACATTTCTTCATTCTGGCTGGACCTATGTGTTTCTAGGTCTATAGCCAGGCTGAAGCCCCATGCACACGAACGTAAAAACGCCCGTAATCACGGGCCGTTATTACGGCACGGGCAGGCCCATAGAAGTCAATGGGGCTCCCGTAATTACGGGTGACTACGTGTGTGCACCCGTAATTACGGGAGCGTTGCTAGGCAACGTCATGGGTTTAATCACTGTTCAGCGTGCTGAAAGAGTTAAACGATCGGAAGTAGCTGTTTCAGCACCCTGGACAGTGTTTTCTGATCACAATATAGATCAACGTGTAAAAAAATAGAAGTTCATACTTACCCAGAACTCCCTGCTTCTTCCTCCAATCCGACCTCCCGGGATGACGTTTCAGTTCAAGTGACGGCTGTAGCCAATCACAGGCCAATCACAGGCTGCAGTGGTCACATGGACTGCCGCGTCATCCAGGGAGGTCGGGCTGGATGTCGAAAGAGGGACGCGTCACCAAGACAACGGCCGGGTGAGTATGAATTTATTTGACTTTTACTAGGGAAAGGGCTGTCCCTTCTCTCTATCCTGCACTGATAGAGAGAAGGGAAGCCCTCTTCACCTGAATACGCAACGGCTAGTCCGCATCAATTTAATGCCCATGTTAGGCAAAGCCGCAACAGAATCTCCAACGCAGATTCTATGCGGCCTTTATGCGGACAGTGTATGCAGAACTCCGCCACATCTGGTCATGCCCTTAGACTGGATCCCCACACAGAGTTTTTATGCGTACTTTAGTACGGCCAGATTTGACATCAAGAACTATAGTGAAATATAAAATGCACTACATACAACTGTATTTTGGTTTGTGGCATTTTTATTGTTTTTTTTATGGTCCGTGGGTTTTTTATAAAAACACATCATGCTCTGGGTGTGGCGTTATTTCTGGCATTTTTTCCAGTAGGCTTCTAGAAATACAAAAACACCAGAAAAATAAGCATGCACAAAAGGACACTAACTAAAAAAACGCCACCTAAAACACCACTTAAAATAGCATCAAAAAACGCTGTTAGGGTATGTTCACACACACTATTTATGGACGTAATTCGGGCGTTTTTGCCCCGAATTTTTGTCTGAAATAGCGCCTCAATAGCGTCGGCAAACATCTGCCCATTCATTAGAATGGGTCTTACGATGTTCTGTGCAGACCGTCATTTTTTTTACGTCCCGCTGTCAAAAGTACCTGTCACTTATTCAGACGTAAATGGAGCCGTTTTCCATGGACACCATGGAAAAACAGCTCCATTTAACGTCCGTAATGGACGCAGCAAAAAGCGCCTCAACATGCCATTACGGCTGAAATTACGGAGCTGTTTTCTCCTGAAAACAGCACTTTAATTTCAGCCGTTACGGACGCTGCCATGTGAACATACCCTTACATTTAACAAAATGCTGACATTTTAACATTTATTTTTTCATGCAGTTTAAAATGCCTGAAAAAAAAATCTGTGTGTGAAGGGGAACTCAGCCATTTTTTACCATCTATGCAAACGATAGCACCATTGTAAAGGTGGTGTCATAGTTGTCACAGTGCTTGCACATGCAAGCACACTAAGCATTAGTCCTGTTATATGCAAGTGCAGTGTCAGATATGACGGCATTTTTACAATTGTGTCATATTCATAGATGGTCCAAAAAATGTCCAATTCTAAAGGCTGGATTCAAATACAGTGTTTTTGCTGCATTTTTTATGGCGTTTTTAATGGTGCTTTTTGTTGCTTTTTATGCATTTTTTAGAGTGTCCCTATGTTACAATAAAGGCTATGGTAAAATATCAAATGCACTACATACAACTGTGTTTTGGTTTGTTGTGTTATTGAGGCAATTTTTATGGTCCATGGCGTTTTTTTTTTCCAAATGCAGCATGCTCTGGGTATGGCATTTTTCAGGCATTCTTCCCATAGACTTTTCTGTAGGACTTCAACAACGCCATAAAATACACATGTACAAAATGCCCCAAAAAATGCCATTAAAACACAAAAAAAAACGTATGTTTCATTTGAAACCTGCTAGCGTTTTAGAAGCTTTTTTGATGTAGTTTAAGGCCCTGTTCACACAGAGTTTTTTTTACACGTTTTTTGACACGGAAACCGCGTCAGAAAACGCGCCCAAAAATGCCTCCCATTGATTTCAACCAGATCGCGGAAAAAAAAGCGACATGAACAATCTTCGGGCGTTTACGTCTCTGACCTCCTATTGACATCAATTGGAGGTAGAGAAAGCGTTTTTTGCGGAGTTTTTGCCTGCGGCGCTCAATGGCCATGAAAAACGCCACGAAAAATGCGGCAAATGGCGTGCAGGCAGATGAAAATCTGCCTCAAAATTCCAGACGGAATTTTGAGGCAGAATTTTCAGCCTGCAAAAAACTCTGTGTGAACCCAGCCTAAAACAGCAGAAAAATTCTGTGCGTGAAGGAGGCCTATAGCTTCAGACACTAAAATCTGTCCTCCCGAGTCATGCAGGTGCACGCTATATGATTATTGCAGCATGCATCCCAATGACAGATTCTCTTTAAATACAGCAAAACTATTCTGAGCTATTTTCATAATTGTAAATAAAGAAAATTAGATACAATTTGGAAATGTTCTGAATTGCGTACCATAGGTATTTCTAGAGGAAGTTTATTCTCTAGTAAAGTCTTTTTTTGGTTCTGCAAAGTTTTCACATCATATTCTTGACAGTTGAAGACATACCTATGGTCATTTACTGGTAAGAAACCGTAAACTTACGATGTCTTAGGCCAAAGCCACATGTGGCGGAATTCCTCTTGAATTCCGCAGCGGACACTCCGCAGCGTTAATCCGCAGCGGAGCCGTTTGTCCATTGACTTCCACTTTTATTTAGCAGTGTTCGTTTAGACGATGCGTAAAATTCCGCTGCGGAGCATAGGCTGCGGAGCGGAATTTGGTGTCCGCAGCATGCTAGGGCTGTTGCGGAGTTGTGGCGGACTGGTTGCGGACTCATGGCGGAATTTCTCCATTGACTTCAATGGAGATTCTAAATTCCGCAATGAAGTCCGCAGCTGTCATGAAAATGTTATATGTGCTGCGAATGCGTCTTGCTTTTTTGACATGACATTTCTTCATTCTGGCTGGACCTATGTATTTCTAGGTCTACAGCCAGACTGAGGAAGTCAATAGGGCTCCCGTAATTACGGGAGCGTTGCTAGGAGACGTCAGTAAATAGTCACTGTCCAGGGTGCTGAAAGAGTTAAGCGATCGGCAGTAACTGTTTCAGCACCCTGGACAGTGACTACCGATCCCAATATACAGCAACCTGTAAAAAAAATAGAAGTTCATACTTACCGAGAACTCCCTGCTTCTGTCTCCAGTCTGGCTTCCCAGGATGACGTTTCAGTCTAGTGACGTCTGCAGCCAATCACAGGCTGCAGCGGTCACATGGACTGCCGCGTCATCCAGGGAGGTCGGGCTGGATGCCGAAAGAGGGACGCGTCACCAAGACAATGGCCGGTAAGTATGAAATTCTTTTACTTTCACTAGGGAAAGTGCTGTCCCTTCTCTCTATCCTGCACTGATAGAGAGAAGGGAAGCACTTTGACCGCAGTCCGCAGCAGCTAGTCCGCATCAATTTACTGCACATTTTGGGCAGATCCGCCGCAGAATCTGCAACACAGATTCTGTGCGGCATTGATGCGGACAGTTGCGGAGGAAAACCGCCACGTGGGGGGCATGCCCTTATGGAAGAAATGTAAGTAAAGTTCATACATCACTGCTTCAGTATACAACAGCTTTGCTACATTCACACATATTTATTATTACTCTGCCCACATTTTCTTTTCTATTTTAGAACTTTGGCTCAAAATATTCAGTAAATTAGAACGTTTTCCTTACATCTTGAATTAAAACCACCGCTTTCTTTTTCACAGGTGCTTTGGAAGATTCGGGATTTGAAGCTTGTTCTAAAACAAAAAAACATGGGAAAGAAAGCTACTGATTGCTCATGAAAGAAACATTTTCAAACTTATAAACAGAACATTAAAGTTGATGAAATATATTTACATATACTTATCTAATGAGATTGGTAGGCAAGGAAATATTTTAACATTCCCAATTTTCATCTTTACTGGTTCCTTGACATGGAGCGCAGATGGTTCTTTGTAGTGTCCTGGAAAAGAAAATATATTATTATTTAAAGAAGAAGAAAAGAAGCCAAGTTGTGGAGGAATAGCAGAGAAATAGAATAAATGAGACAGAACAAGGCGTTAAAAGGTGCAGAATTAACTGAGACATAGCGAGGATAATAGCCAGCACATTAGGAGTCCATTACGTCTCCAGCTGGTAAAAGTGCTTCTTCCAAATGTAATTTTCCATATTGTTTATAAATAATGCAGACTTTGTCTGCTCCTCCACTATTCATGTTCAATATTCAAGGCACCTAATTGGTCAGATATTTTCTCATTCTCACATAATAGAGCTAAGTGTGGTCAGAAGAATGCTGTTAAAATTCAGTCAGTGCACACTACAATATTATTCCGTATATCACATAGATGTATGCACTTCTATTTTGTACAGTTGTTTTTATAAAAGCTTCAAAAATGGGTCTTAATACCGATAACGTCAATTAATAATATTGTAAGGTGGCACTGATAGTAGTTTCAATATCTAAGACACAGCTTTCTAAAATTATACTTTTTTTAAATTATTTTTAATATAAAATAATAAAAAACGAATTCAGATAATCGACTGAATAAAAATAGTCAATTTTAAAAAAATATATATTTTAACCAGCTTTTAGGAATTCCTATCCTTCAGTCCTAGAACGATCGAATCCATCCGTTTCTGTTAGTCTCATTTAATTCTGCTTAGGATTTTTCTGAGGTGTGCCTGTTATCTCATTGTTCCAAATTCTCTTTCATTTATCTCCCTTTTTGTTCTTTCCTCTTTAAATAGTAAATGATTTTCTTTTTCAAGTCTAACTTGAACATCATTCATTACATTATAAAACATACTGTATAAAGCAAGAGAAGTTGCATAATATTGAATTATTATTTAGAATGTTTAACAAAGTATTTCATTGATGCTTCTGTTTCAAAATAAAAAAGGAAGTTATAATATTCAAATCCACAGAAATTTATAGTTTAAAAAAAAGTCATAGAAATATAAAGTCCTTGAACAAATTTTTTTTTTTATATTTTGGCTAATTACAATATAATGACACTATATTTCAAAGCAGGTACAGAAATCGGAAAATATTGTTTTACAAAAATGCAACTGTAATGGAGATCGAGCACTTTTTACAAAACATTATATAATGTTACAGACTATAATGTTTTACTAATGTTATCTCTCTCTATTATATATATATATATATATATATATATATATATATATATATATATATATATATATATATATATATATATATATATATATATATATATATATGTATATAATTAAACATATGTTCTATCAATAAACTTTGCACTCTGGAAAGGAAATTGTTAAAACAACATACTGATGAGGTTAACAAATTGTGAATTCCCCCGATAAGAGGGAATTCACACATATTTTGTAGCAGAAATTTTCTGCAACTAGAAATAAGTTTGGTTTATCTGAAAGTAGTTGTTTCTGCAGCAGCTGTAGGGATTTCTGCCACAAAATCTATCGTGTGTGACTGCACCCAAAAAATACATGCACATGTTGCGTAATTTGGTACAGAAATGTGAAAATCTTCATCAAAACCGTAGTTAAATGCAGGTAATTCCACAGGTAAAATCCCAACCTAATCGTGTTTTTTAATGCGTTTTTAGGTGCGGTTTAGAAACTTTTTTTATGCAGAAACAATTATTATTCAGAAACAATTCGCAGGCAAAAACACAAGATAAATTGACATGCAGTGCATTTTAAAATATGCACTACAGGTAAATTTACGTGTGGAAAAATTCTGCAACTTGTAGATGTGATTACTTGAGATCCCATTTACTTTGCTGTTACTGTATTAGGGCTTATTCAGACGAACGTGTAATACGTCCGTGCTACACGCGTGATTTTCACGCGCGTCACACGGACCTATGTTAGTCTATGGGGCCGTTCAGACTGTCAGTGATTTTCACACAGCGTATGGCCGCTGCGTAAAACTAACGACATGTCCTATCTGTGGCCGTTTTTCGCGCATCACGCACCCATTGAATGAAAATCACGCGCAGCACACGGAAACACTTCCGTGGGACGCGCGTGATTCACGCAACAGCAGTAAAAACTATGAATGAAAACAGAAAAGCACCACGTGCTTTTCTGTTTACAAACATGCAAACAGAGTGTCATAATGATGGCGAATGCACGAAAATCACGCAGCCACGCATCATATGCTGCTGACACACGGAGCTGTTATGTACCTTTTGCGCACGCAAAACGCTGCCTTTTTTGCGCGCACAAAACACACACGCTCGTGTGAATCCGGCCTAACACTGCAGATTTACGGCAAATCCGCACGTAATAGGCATCGTGTGCATTTGGCCTAACGCCTCGTTCACACAATGCTGATTTGATGAAGATTTTGCATGTTTTTTATAGCCAAAACCAGAATAGGATTAAGGAGAGGAGACACTGTAACCCCAGTTGCACACGACCGAGTTCGGGCTGTGAAAACCGTCCGTGTGTCGGCTGGATTTCCTGGCCTGACTGCGGTACAGGTGAACAGGATTCCTGGCATCATAGACATTTATGATTCTAGGAGTCCCTGCTTTCCTGCGGTACTGCTGTTCCGTACTGTATAATTTTGTTCAGTGCGAAACAGCAGTTCCGTGAGGAGGCAGAGGCTCCTAACAACATAAGTGTCCCGTTCACCTGTACCGCGGTCAGGCCAGGAAATCTGTCCAACACAAGGACCGTTTTTCACTGCCCGAACTCAGTTGTGTGCAAGAGGTGTTAGCCCTTCATTTATATATTTCTTCTGTTTAGGTTCCGTTCCTGGTTTTGGCTTAAAAAATAAATGCAAAATCTGCTTTAATTCTGCACTGTGTGATCAGAGCCTTATGGTGCAGTCACATGTGACATACTTACCTTGTATTTTTGCAGTGTAAAAATATGCAGTGGAAAGCTGTACAATGTCCAATGGGAAAAATATTCTGCAACGCAGATTTCTGGTTTTCTTGCATTGCAGAATATCTTACCCATAGGCATACATTATAATGTTATCCACAGCGTATTTGTACGCTGTGGAAATACAAAGCAAATACGCCATATATTATTGCACCCTGACAGTTCTGCCAGTCTACAGTGTGTGGGAGTTTTAACGCTATCATTTCCAGAGCAAACTGCTTAGGGAACAGAGGCCATCAATATTGTAAAATCAGACAAATATAACAAGTAATAAGAAATTACAGATAATAATTAACACAATAAAATATTTGACAACCATACAAAAAAGAACTAGAGCTTATAGCCAAAAGTATATAAAAGTATGAAAAATCTTTATTCAACAAATATGACAAACAATATATTAAAATACATGTAAGGACAAGAGCCTAGTATAATTAATGGAGCGAAACATGAAAATTGCTGGATAACATGTAGAGATACACAGGCTGTATTGAGTGATTACAGGATATATTTCAGACCCAAAAAGTGTTCCATACTGATTATCCCTGATCCCTGTAAAAATAGTCGACTAGTAGAAGGGGGAATAGGAGAAAGTGTCAGTTCATAGATACATCGCTTAAAAAACAGCCTTACCCGTAGCAGCAAAGAGATAGTGATCGATGTGGTAGAGCGAACATCGATCACTATCTCTTTCTCCTGTTCCCCCTTCTACTAGTCGACTATTTTTACAGGGATCAGGGATAATCAGTATGGAACCCTTTTTGGGTCTGAAATATATCCTGTAATCACTCAATACAGCCTGTGTATCTCTACATGTTATCCAGCAATTTTCATGTTTCGCTCCATTAATTATACTAGGGTCTTGTCCTTACATGTATTTTAATATATTGTTTGTCATATTTGTTCAATAAAAAATTGTCATACTTTTATATACTTTGGGCTATAAGCTCTAGTTATTTTTTGTATGGTTGATATAGTTATGGAGCTGCCAGCAGGGTAAATCATGGGGGGATGTTGTTGTTATATACAGTACCCAGCCCTTAACAGAACTTCTTTTGGAGTTTATATATTGAAAATATTTAACAAACTAGACGCATAGAAAATCATACCCTGCCACAATACACCTTTGAGCTGGTGACATAAGTTAATTTTCGGCTCTGTACTTCACTACAAAATGACATTAAGGGTATGTTCACACAACCTATTTTCAGCTGTTCTTCGGGCTCTAAACGCCCTGAAAAATGGCTGAAAATACGTAGGCTGAACGCCTCCAAACATCTGCCTATTAATTTCAATGGGAAATCGGCTTTCCATTCCCATGGGACATTTTTTTTTACGCGCCATTTTTCAAATCGCCTCCAACACAGATGTGAACAAGGTCTAATATGATTGTGGGACAGTACAAATGATCCTCTTTATACTGCATGTAACATGTTCCTGTCTCTTCCCTCTATCCACTTTCATTAACCCCTTCCCACTCCTGGACGTACTATTAGGTCATGGTAGCTGTATCGTTCGCGCTCCATGACCTAATAGTACGTCTCGGGAGTAACGGCCGTTTCGGCCGTCCTCCCGACACATACAGGAGCTGTAACAGCTACTGTCTCGTACAGCAGCTGTCACAGCTCCTACAGCGGGGACCGATCGCTGTGTTCCCGCTGATTAACCCCTTAAAAATGGTGTTCTGTAGAGATCGCGGCTTTTTAGGGGTTAAGCTGCCATCGCCGGCCTGCAACACAATAGCGGCCGGCGATGGTGACTATGGCAACCGGACACCAAACAATGGCGTCCGGCTATGCCATCGACGGAAGCCTAGTGGGTCCTGACAAAGTCAGGACCCACTATGCTTGCTGTCAGTGAGTAGCTGACAGTTCTAATACACTGCACTACGCATGCAGTGCTGTGTATTAGAATAGCGATCAGGGCCTCCTGTACTCAAGTCCCCTAGTGGGACAAAGTAATAAAGTAAAAAAAAAGATAAAAAAAAGATGTGTAAAAATAAGAAAATAAAAGTTTTAAAAGTATTAAAAGTAAAAATCCCCCCTTTTCCCATATCAGTCATTTATTATTAATAAAAATATATAAACAAACAAATAAACTATACATAATTGGTATCGCCGTGTCCGTAACGGCCTGAACTACAAAATGATTTAGTTATTTATCCCGCACGGTGAACACCGTAAAAGAAAATAATAATAAACCGTACCACAATCACAATTGTTTGGTCACTTCACCTCCCAAAAAATGGAATAAAAAGAGATCAAAAAGTCGCATGTACCGAAAAATGGTACTGATCGAAACTACAGTTCGTTACGCAAAAAATAAGTCCTCGCACGGCTTTATTGATTGAAAAATAAAAAAGTTCTGCCGCTTAGAATAAGGTAACACAAAAAGTGAATGATTTTTTACAAAACATATTTTATTGTGCAAACGCCATAAGACATTAAAAAAAAACTATAAACATAGGGTATCGCCATAATTGTAACGCCCCGCAGAATAAAGTGAATATGTCATTTATTGCGCACGGTGAACGCTGTAAAAAAAATAGAATAAAAAAACAATAGTAGAATTGCTGTTTTTTAGTCACCACGCCACCTAAAAATAGAATAAAAACTGATCAAAAAGACGCATGCACCCCAAGAAAACTACAATGGATTCCTCAAGGGGTCTAGTTTCCAAATTGGGGTCACTTTTGGGGGAAAAATGTAAATTTCACCTCTACTTTGCTCTAAATTTCTGTGAAACACCTAAAGGGTTCATAAACTTTCTAAATGCTGTTGTGAATACATTGAGGGGTCCAGTTTCTAAAATGGGGTGTTTGATAGGGGTTTCTAATATATGGGCCCCTCAAAGCAACTTCAGAACTGAACTGCAACCTAAAAAAATAAATAAATTAGGCAATACTTCGCTTCTTATATTATACTGATAATGAGCCGTGCCCACCCCGAGATGACCCCAGTTTTGACCGTTTGTATAAACGGAGACCCCTATTAGACCGTTTCAGTGCCCGGTTTTCCCAAGCATACACCCCTGAGAAGTGTATTTCTATTGATGAGTCCCTGGTACATTTTAAAGGGAGGGTTCAATTCCGCGAGTACCTGCCGGGTAAGAGGGCAAGGTATGGCGTGAAGATGTATAAGCTGTGCGAGAATGCATCATGGTATACCTACAGATTTAGGATATATGAAGGAAAGGCCACCCCCAAACCAGACTGCATCCTGGACTACAATAGGTACATGGGAGGGATGGACTTGTCAGATCAAGTCCTGAAGCCCTACAGCGCCATGCGGTGTGGTATAAGAAGCTGGCGGTGCACATCATACAGATGGCATTGTACAATGCGTACGTGCTACATCGATGTGCAGGCCAGAGGGGAACTTTCCTGGAATTTCAAGAGGTGATTATCAAGAACCTAATCTTTAGGGACCAAGAAGGGGGGGCACCCAGTACTTCTGGAAGCGGGGCCACACGCATCGTACCAGGGCGGCAACACTTTCCAGGAGAAGTTCCCCAAACTGGCAAGAAGGGAAAAAGTCAAAAGAGGTGCAAAGTCTGCTATAAGAGGGCGATAAGGGATGACACAATATATCAATGTGACACGTGTCCCGAATAACCAGAGCTCTGTATGAAAGAGTGTTTTAAAATTTATCATACATCCCTTGGTTTATAATTTACCCCAATTTTACTTACCCTGATACACTCCACACAGCTTATTCCCCCTCGTCTTCCCCTCTGGGCCCTGCTGGGTGCCCAGGCAGCTGATAACAGCCACATGTAGGGTATTGCCATACCCGGGATAACCCACATTACAGTTTATGGGGTGTAGGTCTCCGGTCAAAATGCTCACTACACCTCTAGATGAATGCCTTAAGGGTGTAGTTTTTAAA
Organism: Rhinoderma darwinii; assembly: GCF_050947455.1. Taxonomy (NCBI): domain Eukaryota; kingdom Metazoa; phylum Chordata; class Amphibia; order Anura; family Rhinodermatidae; genus Rhinoderma; species Rhinoderma darwinii. The sequence continues at coordinate 80,150,693 of NC_134687.1, forward strand.
ACGGGGTCACTTCTTGCGGGTTTCAACTGTACTGGTACCTCAGGGGCTTCTGCATACATGACTTCGCACTAGAAAATCCCCAGTAGGCCAAATGGTGGTCCTTTCCTTCTGAGCCCTCCCATGGGCCCAAACGGCAGTTTATCACCACAAATGGGGTATTGCGGCACTCAGAACAAATTGCGCAACAGAATAGGGTGTTTTGTTTCTTGTGAAAATAAGAAATTTTCAGCCAAAACTACATATTATTTGAAAAAAATCATTTTGTATGAATTCCCAGCCCAATTCAAATAAGTTCTGTGAAAAAACTATGGGGTCAAAATGGTCACAACACCCATAAATGAATTCCTTGAGGGGTGTAGTTTCCAAAATGGGGTCATTTGTGGTTGGTTTCTATTGCTTTGATACCTCTGGGGCTCTGCAAATGTGACATGGCACCCGAAAACCAATCCAGCAAAATCTGGACTCCAAAGAACAAATAGCGCTCCTTTCCTTCTGAGCCCTCCCTTGGGCCCAATGGCAGTTTATCACCACAAATGGGGTATTGCCACACTAAAGACAAATTGGGCAACAAAATGGGGTATTTTGTTCCCTGTGAAAATAAGAAATTTTGATCACAAATGCCATTTTATTGGAAACATTTTTTTTTTTTTCATTTCACAGCCCAATTCAAATACGTGCTGTGAAAAAACTGTGCAGTGAAAATGGTAACAACAACCATATTTGAATTCCTTGAGGGGTGTAGTTTCCAAAATGTGTTCACTTCTGGTGGGTTTCCATTGCTTTGATACCTCTGAGGCTCTGCAAATGCGACATGGCACCCGAAAACCAAACCAGCAAAATCTGCACTCCAAAGAACACACAGCGCTCCTTCCCTTCTGAGGCCTCCCATGTGCCTAAACTGCAGTTTATCACCACAAATGGGGTATTGCCGCACTAAGGACAAATTGGGCAACAAAATTGGGTATTTTGTTCCCTGTGAAAATAAGAAATTTTGATCACAAATGACATTTTATTGGAAAAAAATAAAAATTTGTCATTTCACAGCCCAATTCAAATACGTGCTGTGAAAAAACTGTGCGGTCAAAATGGTAACAACAACCATAAATGATTTCCTTGAGGGGTGTAGATTCCAAAATGGGGTCACTGTTTTGGCACCTCAGCACCTTTTCAAACCTGGCATGCTGCCTAAAATATATTCTAATAAAAAAGAGGCCTCAAAATGCACTAGGTGCTTCTTTGCTTCTAGGGCTTGTGTTTTATTCCACGAACGCAGTAGAGCCACATGTGGGACATTTCTAAAAACTGCAGAATCTGGACAATACATATTTAGTAGTGTTTCTCTGGTAAAACCTTCTGTGTTACAGAATTTTTTTTTAATAAAATTGAAATTCAGCAAGAAAAATGAAATTTGCAAATTTCACCTCCACTTTGCTTTAATTCCTGTGAAATGCCTGAAGGGTTAAAAAAACTTTCTAAATGCTGTTTTTAATACTTTGAGGGGTCTAGTGTTTAAAATGGGGTGTTTTATCAGGGTTTATAATACATAGGCCCCTCAAAGCCACTTCAGAACTCAAGAGGTACCTTAAAAAAAAATTGCTGTTTATGTTCTAAGCCTTGTAACATCCAAGAAAAATAAAAGAATGTTCAAAAAATGATGCCAATCTAAAGTAGACATATGGGAAATGTGAACTAGTAACTATTTTGGGTGGTATAACCGTCTGTTTTACAAGTAGATGCATTTAAATTCGGAAAAATTCTATTTTTTCAAAATTTTCTCAAAATTGTGCAATTTTTCACCAATAAACACTGAATATATCGACCAAATTTTACCACGAACATGAAGCCCAATGTGTCATGAGAAAACAGTCTCAGAATCGCTTGGATAGGTTTAAGCATTCCGACGTTATTACCACATAAAGTGAAATATGTCAGATTTGAAAAATGGGCTCTGAGCCTTAAGGCCAAAACTAGGCTGTGTCCTTAAGGGGTTAAGGGCCTTCTCATGAAGACCACTTGCTCACATCTGCATTGGACACTCTGTGTGGAGCCTCAGTCACAGATTCTCTAATTTTTTCCTGTAAAGAATGTCTGTCATTCGATAGATCCGTTAGCTCCGGTTTTTCATTGTTCTGCTCCTATGAAAGAGCAGAACAGAAAGCATTCTGCTCTTGTTCACGCTGGTGTCATGTTTTAAATTTTTACAAGATACATGAGGGATATTACGGATCTGTTATGATCAGTTATAATCCATTTGATGGATCCATCATGATCTGATTTGAATAAACCCCTATTGACTTATAATGGGTCCATCAGGTTTCTATCAGCTATCAGGTTTTTTTACTGGAAAGAGTAGTGCTGCCTGCTACTCTATTTTGACCTTCTAAAAGCAACGGAAACCTGATGGAAAAGCACTGTACACATTTGTGTCAGGGTTCCATTAGAAGCCTCTGTTACAGATCCAGTCCAAAATGCCAGAAGAAATAGCACAGCATGCAGAACAATTTTTTTCCAGTAAAACAAAGGACAGCATGCAGGAAGCCTGATGGAACCAATTAAAGTCAATGGGTTTCGTTGGGCGCCGTTGGTGTCTCATGCGACAGATCCAGCACTTCCATTTTTTTCATTGTCCTCTTTTTTTGAGGGAGCAGAACAATGGAAACCCTAGGCCGTGATCATATCTGCGTCGCAGGATCTGTTAGGAGCCCCCATTGCAGATTCTGTCAAAAATGCCTGAAAAAATAGCGCAGCTGTAATGACGGGGTAGGGAGACAGACAGGTAAATACTAATCTGCCCGCCACTCAGTCCCTGCCTACTTGCACGGCCCGTCCTAGGCGACGGCGTACAACTGGGCGACGGTCCCTATGCTCAATATGTGCACGACAGACAAACAGACAAGGGTACACAGAAGCTAAAGGAAATGGGGCAGTTGCTCACGGAGTAGTGAACGAGCCGAGTCAAACCAGGAGTGTACGAGGTACCAAACGCAGAGCAGGAGAGTAGTCAGTAAAGCCAGGGTCAATATGAAGCAGAGGACAATAGCACAAGCAGCAGCAGAGCCAGGAAACAGGCAGAATCACAGGCAAAGGAGGAGCAGGAAATGAAGGTATAAATAGACAGAGGGCGGGAGCTAGCTCCGTCTGGCCAGGCTGTGATAGGCTCACCCACTCCTCAGCCTCCCAGCCTGAGTGGTAGCAGATCGAGTCACTCTATCAGACTTAGGAGCAGGAACAGACTGATTAACCATGGGCGTCGACACAGAAGCTGTGTCTGGCAGATCCTTTACAGCGGCATGCAGTATTTTTCCCAGTATTTTTTCTGTCACAGCATTGAATGCATTTTTTATGCTCCTATGACAAAACATAGGGTAGATGTGAACAGAGTCCATGACAGGCACATGATAGACATCAACGACGTCCCACGGACCCCACAGTTTTCCGTCCGCCAATTCTTTAAGGAATCTGCATTTTTGATGGAGCAGATGTGAACATAGCCTAATGCAAGTGTGAACAGAGCTGTAAAGAAAAACTTTTGCCACCCAAGTGCTGTAAGGCACTGAAAGCCTGCAGTACCAATGAGTACACTACCGATTGGGTGTTTGTTCCACTCAAATAAGTTTTCCATAGCCAAAATGAAGGCACTTCCTAAGTTTATATTTGTCAAGGATCATGACATTGTGAAATTATGGGTGTGTAATTATTGTAAAGCGAGGCCACTATAAATGAAAGGATTCTCTCCTTCAGTGCGAGTGACGCTCTTTGTAGCATTCCTAAATCTGGCTAATGACTTAGGGTTCTGAATGGGGATCCCCCTTCTCCCCCTAAAATTCCCTCACAGGATATTTCTAAACAAAACAACCTTTTATCTGGTGTTTCTGTTTACATAAATGCCTGTATATGTATAAACTAGAATTCTTGAACAGTTGTACATAGCTTAGCAGTAGCAAGTATAGGTATATTTGTAATATCTGTATTACAATCCAGTGATTCTTTAATCACTGTATTGTAATACAGATATTACAAATATACCTATTCTCAAAGATTTAAACTGTCATCTATCGCAGAGAATTATGTTTGATTGCAACAATGTGTAATAGGTTTTTGCTGTTTGGAGAGCAGTAAGAGAAAACTAGTTCACCAAACATATTTACCACTGGATTATGCTTTTTTTTTCTGTACAAATAAGGAGGGCAGTGCTCCATCTTGCTCATGGAAATATTGATTATCATTACTTGAAGAAATAGCATGCAATGGCCTAGCTATAGGCATTGCTGATGAAAGGGGAGGTCCAATGATGGTACATTTTTCATTTCTATGGCCTGTCAATTAGCAGTGTAGTGTGTTCTTTTCATGTAAAGACTATATATGATGTATAGTTTTTTCTCATCCATTAAGCAATCCATTCTCTTAATTAATGTAATAATAGCGTTTCCCAAAACAGTAAATATATGGGTGTAGCTGTGCTTTTCTTTCCTTAAAAAAACAACAACAAAAAACATTTAAAAAAATCCCCCATATTTTATTATATTAGTCTTATTTTAAGTATACTAGTATTATTTTTCTAGGTTAAAGAGGCTCTGTCACCATATTATAAGTACCCTATCTCCTACAGAATCTGAACGGCGCTGTAATGTAGATAACAACGTGGTTTTTGTTTTGAAAAACAATCATTTTTGAGCAAGTTATGAGCAATTTTAGATTTATGCTAATTAGTTTCTTAATAGACAACTGGGCGTTTTTTAGCTTTTGACCAAGTGGGCGTTGTAAAGAGAAGTGTATGACGCTGACCAATCAGCGTCATACACTTCTCTTCATTCATGTGTCCATTTGTACTCAGCACAGTGTGATCTCACGAGATCACGCTGTGCTGTCACATACACACACATTAACTTTACTGAAATGTCTTGAGGGTGAATAGACATCACCTCCAGCCAGGACGAGATGTCTAGTCACACTCCCGACACTTTGGAAAAGTTTTTGTGGGACTTACTCACACAGCACAGCGTGATCAATCAGCTGTCATTCACAGCGTGATCTTGCGAGAGGCTTATATTTTGCGGGAGGAGTTGTAGTTTTTATTGGAACAATTTATAGTTTCATATAATGTATTGGGAAACTGCAAAAAAAAATATTTGCGAGCTAAAGTTGAAAAAAACTGTGATTCCATAATTGTTTTTGTGTTTCGTTTCTACGGCTTTCAGTGAGCGGTAAAAATGACAACTTATCTTTATTCTGTGGGTCAATAGGATTACGGTGATACCAAACTTATATTGTTTTTGTTATATTTTACTACTTTTATTGATAATAAACTTTTTGTTAAAAAAATAATAATTTTGTGTCGCCACATTCTGAGAGCCATAACTTTCTTATTTTTTCACTGATTGAATGGTGTTATGGCTATTTTTTGAGGGGCTAGCTGTAGTTTTTATAGATACCATTTTTTGTACGTAGAACTTTTTAATCACTCTTTATTACTTTTTTGTTTTAGAGCTAAATTAACCAAAAAACTGCGATTTTGGCGGTTTCGATTTTTTATTTACTACGGCGTTCACTGTGCGCATTAAATAATGTTATATTGTAATAGTTCAGACTTTTACGGACGCAGCTATACCAATTTAGTTTACTATTTTTATTTTTTACATAATAATGGGCTTAACAGAGGCAGAGTGAAGACAGCCTTGGGTTGCCATAACAAAGTGCTCCAAACATCACACTCGCAACCCGGACATAGTGGCACGTCTGGGTGTGCAAAGGGGTTAAGAGCACAGTTATTTGTCATTAATGCAGAAATCCAGGTACAGTAATTCCAAAGGGTTCACTTACTTTTTCTGCAACTGTAAGTGTGTTTGAATCATAGCATTCCTCTGCATATGCAGTAGTACATTTGTAACCCCTCTCTCTCTCTCTCTCTCTATATATATATATATATATATGTATATATATATATATATATATATATATTACTGCAAAGTGAGAATGCTCTCAAAAATAGAAGTGTTAATAGTTTTTTTCTTATCAATTAACAAAATCAAAGTGAATGAACAGAAGAGAATTCTAAATCAAATCAATATTTGTTGTGACCACCCTTTGCCTTTAAAAAGGCATACATTCTATTAGGTACATTTGCACAAAGTAACGGATTTTGTAGGATTATAGTCTGGTGTATAATTAATCAATTATACCAAACAGGTGCTAATCATCATCATTTTCATATGTAGGTTGAAACACAGTCATTAACTATAACAGAAGCAGCTGTGTAGGAGACTTCAAACTGTAGGAGGAAGAGCCAAACTCTGCTACAAAGGTGAGGTTCTAGAATACAGTTTCAAGTCATAGATCCACCATGGCAAGACTGAGCACAGCAACAAGACACAAGGTAGTTATACTGCATCAACAAGATCTCTCCCAGGCAAAGATTTCAAAGCTAAGGGTTTCCATATGTGCTGTTCAAGCCCTTTTGAAGAAGCACAAAGAAATGGGCAACGTTGGCGAACATAGACGCAGTCCTTTGCAAAGGAAACTTAATGCAGCAGATCATAGACACATCATGCTCACTTCCCTTCGAAATCCGAAGATGTTCAGCAGTGCCATCAGCTCAGAACTGGCAGAAATTAGTGGGACCCAGGTTCACCCATTTACTGTTCTGAGAAGTTTGGCCAGAAGTGGTCTTCATGGAAGAATTGTGGCCAAAAGCCATACCTTCGATGTGAAAACAAGCGACTCAACTATGCACAAAAACATAAGAACTGGGCTGCAGAAAAATTACAGCAGGTGTTCCAGACTGGTGAGTCAAGATTTTAAATATTTAGCTGAAACAGAAGGCAGTTTGTTCACCTAAGAGCAGTAATGAGTACTACAATAATGAGTATCTGCAGGCAACAGTGAAGCATGGTGGAGGTTCCTATCAAGCTTGGTTCTGCATTGGAGCAAATAAAGTCGGGGATTTGGTCATGATTAATGGTGTTGTCAATGCTGAGAAATACAAACAGATACACATCGATCATGCAATACCATCAGGGAGGTGTCTGATTGGCTCTAAATTTATTTTGCCCTGGAAGTGATGATATGGCCCCATCATAGCCCTGATCTCAGCATCATCGAATTGCATGAAGAGAGAAAGATATGAGGAAGTCTACATCCACAGAAGATCTGTAGTTAGTTATCCAAGATGTTTGGAACAACCTCCCTGCTGAGTTCCTTCAAAAACTGTGTGCAAATGTACCTAGAAGACTTGATGCTGTTTTGAAGGCAAAGATTGGTCACACCAAATATTAAGTTGATTTAAATTTCTCTTCTGTTCATTCACTTTGCATTTTTTTAATTGACTATTAACACTTTTATTTTTAACACATTCTAACTTTGCAGCTTTTTTCAACAACTGCCAAAAACGTATTTACATTATTGAAAGTCTTAAAGCAGAACTAGTACTTAATTAAATTTGTCCCCCTTTCACCTAAAATATAAATATATATTTATATTTTTTTCTAAATTTAGTGATCAGCCATTACAATAAAACCACATGTTTCATATTTTGTTAGTCCCCCATTGTGCCGTCAAAGCATATCTGACCTGTTCAGGCTGAAGGTGTCCTGTGGTTTCTGACACTAAAACATTAGCAGCAGATTATATATTAGTCCTGTAAGTTGCGAGGTGGAGCCTCAATGGATGGAACTTGTTTTTCCAACACATCTCACAGATGCTTGATCAGATTAAGATCTGGGGGTTTGTAGGCCAAGTCAAAACCTTAACCCCTTTCTCGTGTTCCTCAAACCATTCCTGAACATTTTTTGCAGTATAGCAGGACGAATTATCTGCTGAAAGAGGCCACGGCCATTAAAAAATACTGTTGCCATAAGGGGTGCACTTTGTCTGCAACAATGTGTAGGTGGTATTTGTCAAAGTAATATCCACATGAAAGCCAGGACCCATGATTTGCCAGCAGAACAATGACCAGAGCACCACACTGCCTCCTGCACTAGGCTTTTTACCAAAGTGCATCCTGGTGCCATCTCTTCCCACACACATACACCTGGCCATCTAAATAATGTAAAAGAAAATGTGTTAATCAGAGCAGGCTGCCTTCTTTCATTACTCCATGTACCGGTTCTGATGTTCACATGCACATTTTAGGTGCTTTCAGCATTGACTAAGGGGTCAGCGTAGGCACTCTGACTGTGGCAATGCAGCCCCAAATACAGCAAGCTGCAATGTGTGCGGTGTGTGTTGTGACACTATTCTGTTATAGGCAACATTAACTTTTTCAGCAATTTGTGCTACATAAGCTCTTCTGTGGGATAGGACTAGACTGCTCTAGAACTAGACAGTTTTGTTCTAATAAATGCCACCCCTTGCTTTACCAGACCCCACAAAACACTGAGACCCCAGACTATACCGCAAAATGAATTTAGACACCAGAGCATACCCACAAAAATATATTCAGACCAAACATCTTAATTTCAGACCCCAAAATCCCTAACTTAATTCAGACTCGAGATCAGACCGAAAAAAAAAACAATTAAACATGAGACCAGACTATATACTTACCCTCCTTGCTCTCATACAGATCCAGGTGCTGCTGCTCTGGGTCCTGAGGCCAGGAAAGTGTCCTGATGCCCAGAGCTGAAGAAGAGCCTGGAGCAAGGAGTGTATGGAAAAAGGACGTTATCTATTGGATTAATCCAATAGATAATGTCTGATTTTTCTTTTACTTGGATTTTTTTTATTTTTTTTAAATCCCCATTTTTACTGCTTACACCACTACAACCAAAGCTTGGCATTGCGCAAGGTGACTTTAGGCTTGTATACAGCTGCTCGATCTTGTGCTGATGTTGCCATGAATAGGTATATTAAAGTTTACTACCTGGACTACATGACACACAATATATTATTTTTGTATGTCCTTATAATGTACAATACATATATTGACCACTATAGTTTACTTTTGTACCTACTTTTTTTATTGGAAATTGAATTATCGCTTTGCATTACATTTTCACAGTTCTAATAATCAGTAAAGTCCTAGTGTACAGTAGACTTGTATTATTTTTGCTTTAATTATACTCAGACATTACACATAATAGTGTTTTCTATTACCTGGTAAACTAATACATTTTCTAAATTAAAAAAAGAAACCTCATTATAAAGGTTATTAAAAGCATGGTAATGATTCTATAATAAAATCTAGGTTTGGCCATGAACAGGGCATGACACTTCTTGCAGATTTTAGATCCAGGATTACTCATCGTCTATCGCCGGTTCATTTACTCTTAACCCCTTAGTGACCACTAATACGCCTTTTTACGTGATTCACTAATGGGCTTTAGGCTAGGCTGACGCCTTTTCACGTCAGCCTAGTCTAAGTCCTGCACGGGTCTCCCGTGCAGGCAGGAGCCGGGGCTCTGCTGTCTGATGACAGCTGAGCTCCTGCTCCAACGCCCGCGATCGAAGTTTACTTCGATCGCGGCCGTTTAACCCGTTAAATGCCGCCGTCAATAGCGACCGCGGCATTTAACTTTGTTTACAGAGGGAGTGCGCTCCCTCTGTCACCCATCGGCGGCCCGCGAATGCAATCGCGGGTCTCCGATGGGGTTTCATGGCAGCCGGGGGACTGATAAAAGCCCCCAGGTCTGCCCTGGACATATGCCTGTTAGGATGCGCCGGAGGCACGTCCTAACAGATTGCCTGTCAGATTTACACTGACAGGCAATAATGCTCTGGTATACGAAGTATACCAGAGCATTATAGCAGCGATCGGAACATCGCACAGTAAAGTCCCCTAGTGGGACTAATAAAATAAGTCATCAAAGTGAAATAAAGATTATTAATAAAAAGTACAGTAAAAAAATAAATAAAACCATTTTTTTCCATAAAAAGTGGTTTTATTTAGTAAAAGTGTAAAAAAAAAAAAAAAGTACACATATGTGGTATTGCCGCGACCGTAATGACTCCATTAATAAAGTTAATATGTAATTTAAACCGCAAAGTGAACACCGTAAAGAAAAACGCAAAAAACCATGGCGAAATTGCAATTTTTTTCCATTGCCCCCAAAAAAAGTCATAATAAAAATGAATCAATAAGTCCCATGTACCCCAAAACAGTACCATTCAAAACTACGTCTTGTCCCGCAGAAAACAAGCCCAAAAAATCACTACATTGATGGAAAAATAAAAAAATTACGGCTCTTGGAAAGCGACGATGCAAAAACAAATAATTTTAGTTCAAAAGTGTTTTTATTGTGCAAAAGTCGTAAAACATAAAAAAACCTCCACATATGTGGTATCGCCGTAATCGTACCGACCCATAGAATAAAGGTAACATGTTATTTACGTCGCATAGTGAACGGCGTCAATTTAAAAACGCATAGAACAATGGCGGAATTTCAGGTTTTTTTTATAATCCCCCCCAAAAAGGTTAATAAAAGTTAATATAAAAATTATATGTACCCAAAAATGGTGCTATTAAAAAGCACAACTAATCCCGCAAAAAACAAGTCCTCATACAGCTATGTAGACGAAAAAATAAAAACGTTATAGCTCTTTGAATGCGACTATAGAAAAACAAATAAAATAGCTTGGTCATTAAGGCCTAAAATGGGCTGGTCACTAAGGGGTTAAATATTAAATTGATGATGATCTATTTTGGATTTATGACCATATTGTGAATGAGATGAGAATCTCATCCGTATTAAATCTGGTACTCAAGTCTTGAACATGGAAGAAAGTCTGTGTATATCATAGATGTTAAGTCTTCTTTACAGACATCCAGAGAACTGCAGGTTATTCCATTTAAGGGTGAAGAGACATAAGGTATGTTTTGCTGATGAGCATCTTGCTCTATTGTTATGGCCCTGAGTAAATAATTTAAACCACTTAAAACCTACAGCAATTTCCTATGGATTGTGTAAGATATTACTAATTCATTTAAACAAAAACTGCATTTGCAATTATATGTTGCATATTTTTTTTGGTCATGTAAGGCATCTAAAAATCATCACAGCAGTTTGTTTGAAATATACACAATTTTTCTATGCTGATAAGACTTCATTCTTTTGAAGAATTTTTTTTGCAATATCTTAATCATTCTGATCATTACTTTTACATGTTTCATCTTGTCTTTAAACATATTGCAAGTTTAAAGAATAAAGCAATGTCAAAATTTACTGGCTAAATGACTTTGATTTAATGTTAAAAGCCAAAATTAGGAAACCATAGTGTATGAGTAAATACAAATCTGGAAAAAACTTTATATTAGGAAATTTCAAAAACTGTAGTGGTCTAGTTCATTTCTTTCATATACAAGTACTCTGAACCGTGTAGAATAACACAACAGGAAACTACTGTAAAAGTGAAATTCAGACTTTTCTGATGTCCTAGGTAAGTTTTGTGATCCTCACTCATCATTGCTCCTCACGTGAACCCTTGATCCAGTCAACTGCTGTCGCAAAATCAAAATCACAGTGTTATCCAAGAATTTTAGCTTTAAAATGAAGATTTAATTCAGGGATCATTGCATGAAGGCATGCATGCTAGAAAAAAACCTGTGTGTCGGTTGAAACATTGCATGTAGGATGTTTGAGTAAATAAAAATACATTATTTTTGCACTTGCAAGAATGCTGTGTCACTTGTTGATGCTGATTGATGTCCGGTTTGGGATTATGGGATCAGCGACTGTGCATCCCAACCCTGATAATTAACAAGTAGAGGGTGCTGTTAATAATCTGTGTATTGTTGCATGAAAGGGATCATTATTGGAAACTACCATGCAGAACTTCTTTATGTTGGCTGCTTTCAGGAAGGAAACTGTTATTTATTTTTAAATTTGCCACTTAAATCTATATTTTTTATCTCTTAAGTTTTGGTGATTTTTTTGATGATATGTTGCTGTAGACAGTTATAGTAGGAACGCTTTAGAACACTTATTTTTTAGGAGATGCTCAGCGTTGAAGACTACGCTTAGGTCAAACTTTTAGTCACAAACATTCATTTGTATGCATTTTTACAAATAGTTTTGCTTTACTGAAATATTATATGTAAACAGTTAAAAGTGCTGGATGGCACCTTGACAATAAAAATAAATATGGGCATAATATAAATGATTTATTTCATAATTAAGGTTTCATTTGTGAGTGGTGACTATATGAGCATAATTAGGCCATGGCTCCTCCCCTTCCAGAGGCTCTTTGCGTTCTGCCTGCCATGATGTGCCGTGCTGTGCTATGTTGTACACCTAAGAACACGGTCTCAGGCGCTGCTTTGCCTCCTTGCCTCTGATTGTTTGCGGCCTCTGGAGACCTACATTTGGTGCTTCCCCCTGTGTTGCTGCTTCTGGGCCTTGGGTCATGTAGTGCTGGATGCTGATGGGTGCTGGAATTATCCATGGTGTTGGGGCTCTCTCACTGCTTAGCTGAACTGGCTGGTTTGGCTGGATGAACCACCTCCTGAGACTCCTGTTAACCTCTGTGTCTTAGAGTGTTTGTGCAGTGGTGAATGCAATCTACCGACAGAAAACAAATCACTGAAACTGGGCAGGTAGCTGATAGATTAGTAGTTAATATTTCTTCTATTAAATTATCTAAAATTGAACTTAAGTTATTGAACAAGGGGCTCCCTTTCTGTTTTTAAGGACATTTGGACTTGTTCCAATATGAACTACACATATATGCTGGATGCACCACAGGGCCCACTTTTCGGACATTGATGTGAATCCCAAGGTAAGGACGGCATCTCCGGCGGAGGATGATATGTTGAAATTATTTTTATTTATATCTACCTTGTCGCTTTTAACCACCAATCATTTATAATGTAGTTAAAACATATAGTTAGGTCCAGAATTATATGGGCAGTGACACAAGTTTTCGCATTTTAGCTGTTTAGCAAAACATATTGAATATACAGTTATACAGGGTGGGCCACTTATATGGATACACCTAAATAAAATGGGAATGGTTGGTGATATTAACTTCCTGTTTGTGGCACATTAGTATATGGGAGGGGGGAAACTTTTCAAGCTGGGTGTTGACCATGGCGGCCATTTTGAAGTTGGCCATTTTGTATCCAACTTTAGTTTTTTCAATAGGAAGAGGGTCATGTGACACATCAAACTCATCGAGAATTTCACAAGAAAAACAATGGTGTGCTTGGTTTTAACGTTACTTTATTCTTTCATGAGTTATTTACAAGTTTCTAACCACTTATAAAATGTGTTCAAAGTGCTGCCCATTGTGTTGGATTGTCAATGCAACCCTCTTCTCCCACTCTTCACACACTGATAGCAACACCGCAGAAGAAATGCTACCACAGGCTTCCAGTATCCGTAGTTTCAGTTGCTGCACATCTCGTATCTTCACAGAATAGACAATTGCCTTGAGATGACCCCAAAGATAAAAGTCTAAGGGGGTCAGATCGGGAGACCTAGGGGGCTATTCAACTGGCCCACGACGACCAATCCACTTTCCAGGAAACTGTTCATCTAGGAATGCTCGGACCTGACACCAATAATGACATAAATAACTCATGAAAGAATAAAGTAACGTTAAAACCAAGCACACCATTGTATTTCCTGTGAAATTCTCGATAAGTTTGATGTGTCACATGACCCTCTTCCCATTGAAAAAACTAAAGTTGGATACAAAATGCCCGACTTCAAAATGGCCGCCATGGTCAACACCCAGCTTGAAAAGTTTCCCCCCTCCCATATACTGTTGTGCCACAAACAGGAAGTTAATATCACCAACCATTCCCATTTTACCATTTTATTTAGGTGTATCCATATAAATGGCCCACCCTGTATAATAAATATGGGCTTAAAGTACAGACTCTCAGCTTTAATTTGAGGGTATTCACATCCTAGTTTGAGGAAGAATTTAGGAATTACAGCTCTTTAATGTGTAGCTGCCTCTTTTTCAAGGGAGCAAAGGTATTTGGACAATTATCTCAAAAGCTATTTAATGGGCAGAATGGGCTATTCCCTCATTAATCCATCATCAATGAAGCAGGTAAAAGGTCTGGAGTTGATTCCTGGTGTGGCATTTGCGTTTAGAAGCTGTTGCTGTGAACCCACAACATGAGGTTAAAGGAGCTCTCAATGCAAGTGAAACAGACCATCGTTAGGCTTAGAAAAATGAAGAAATCCATCAGAGAGATAGCACAAATGTTAGAAGTGGCCAAATCAACAATTTAGTACATTCTTGAAAAAAAAAGAGCGCACTGGTGATCTCGTGAACGCCAAAAGGCCTGGATGCCCAAGGAAGACAACAATGATGAATGATCGCAGAATCCTTTCCATAGTGAAGAAAACCCCCTTCACAATATCTATCCAAGTGAAGAACACTCTCCTGGAAGTAGGTGTATCAGTATCTAAGTCTACAATAAAGAGAAGACTTCATGAGAGCAAATACAGAGGGTTCACCACAGAGTGAAAACCATTAATCAGCCTCAAAAATAGAAAGGCCAGATTAGACTTTGCCAAACAACATGTAAAGAAGCCGCCCAGTTCTGGAACAGCATTTTTTGGACAGATGAAACTAAGAACAACCTGTACCAGAATGATGGGAGGAAGAAAGTATGGAGAAGGCTTGGAACAGCTCATGATCCAAAGCACACCACATCCTCTGTAAAACATGGTGGAGGCAGTGTGATGGCAGGGGCATGCATGGCTGCCAAAGGCACTGGGTCACTAGTTTTTATTGATAATGTGACTGAAGACAGAAGCAGCCGGATGATTTCTGAAGTGTTCAGGGATATACTTTCTGCTCAGATTCAACCAAATGCAACCAAGGTTGATTGAACGTCGCTTCACAGTACAGATGGACACTGACACAAAACATACTACGAAAGCAACCCAGGAGTTTTTTTTAAGGCAAAGAAGTGGAATATTCTGCAATGGCCAAGTCATTCACCAGATCTCAACCCGATCGAACATGCATTTCACTTGCTTAAGACTAAACTTAAGGCAGAAAGACCCACAAACAAGCAACAACTGAAGACAGCTGCAGTAAAGATCTCGCTCGGTCAAAGAGTATATTCTTCATAATGCTCCCTGAAGCAGTTTTTAAATCTTTGTAGGGTATGGTACGTAATTTTTGTTATGGATTGGACAAGACCTAGAATTGGTCTAAAGCCCTCCCATATAATTATGGAGGCATGGCTTTTTAGATTTCAAAGTGTATTTACTAGTGGCTCAGATGCAACATTTATTAGGAATGGGGGCAGAACCTATTCATAACCTTAGTCTACCTTTTGAATTAAATAATTTTCTGGTTTATTATATTTTCGCCCTTTCTGGAGTGGGATTGTTATTAATTTTTCTGGAAATTCCCCGACCCTTTTATGATCAAAAAAGTTTGGGCTATCGCAAAAAAAGATTGTGTATTAGGACCC
Organism: Rhinoderma darwinii; assembly: GCF_050947455.1. Classification (NCBI taxonomy): domain Eukaryota; kingdom Metazoa; phylum Chordata; class Amphibia; order Anura; family Rhinodermatidae; genus Rhinoderma; species Rhinoderma darwinii. The sequence continues at coordinate 80,166,069 of NC_134687.1, forward strand.
CTTGTATTTTGGGTTATGATTGAGTGCACTTTAAACCGGTGACCTATTTCAAACCTTAATGATCAAGCTATTTTTTGCGTTTTTCCATCGTCGCATTCAAAGAGCTTTAACTTTCTTATTTTTGCGTCAACATAGCTGTATAAGGTCTTTTTTTTTTGTGGGACAAGTTGTATTTTTAATAGCACCATTTTGGGGTACATATAATTTATTGATTAACTTTTATTATTTTTTTGCCACTCTTTTTTGCGCCTTAGATTTATGCAATTTACTGTGTGGTATAAATAACATAACAAGTTTTACTACTTTTACACTGTAAAAACACTTTTTTTTCTAAATTATTTGTTTTTGTGTCGCCATGTTTTAAGATCCCTAATTCTTTTATTTTTACGCCGATGCAGCTATATGAGTGATTGTTTTTCGGGACAACTTCTAGTTTTTATTGTCACCATTTTGGGAGTACATGCAACTTTTTAATCACTTTTTATCACATTCTTTTGAAGGCAGGATGAACAGAAAACAGCAATTATGGTATTGATTTTTATTTTATTTTTTTACGGCGTTCACCGTGCGGGTTAAATAACAATCAATTTATAGGTGGGGTCGTTATGGATGCGGAGAAACCAAATAAATGTAATGTTTTTATTTTTTTTATTTTTTTTTCATATTAAAGTATTTTATAAGGGAAAAAGTGGGTTTTTCATTTTTTTTGTTTGGGATTTTTATCTATTTATTATTAACTTTATTAAACTTATTGATAACTTTATTTTTAGTCCCACTAGGGGACTTCACTATGTGATCTTCTGATCACTTTTATAATACACTGCAATACTTCTGTATTGCAGCGTAATATTCCCTGTCAGTGTAAAACTGATAGGCACCTGCTAGGTCATGCCTCAGGCATGGCTTAGCAGGCATCCACTACAGGCAGACCAGGGGGCCTTTGTTAGTCCCCCGGCTGCCATAGAAGCCATTGAAACCCTGTGATTGCAATTGTAGGGTGCCGATGGAGTGAGAGAGGGAGCACCGCATCTAAGCGGTTAAACGGGTAAGATCGATATTGATATCGATCCCATCCGTTAATGCAGGTGTCCGGCTGTCTTTAGACTGCCCGACAACAGCTTTAGCCATTACAGGACACCCGTGCCGAGCTTATGTCAGAGCGCCGTGAAAAGGCGGCGCTCTGGCATAAGTACCCTTAATGGCCGCCGTGAAAAGGCATATTGGCGGTCATCAAGGGGTTAAAGCACTTCAAAGTGAGTCATTTTGGCGTTAAAAAAGTTTTATTAATTAATTTTTGAACGCCATAAAAGTTAAAACATTTTCACAAATAAGGGATGAGTTTAACTTACAAATGAAGGTTTATGTATGTTGTCTATAGATAAGGTACACTATAACCACAGAATGTGCTCTAGAAGGGTTTAGGGTGGAATCCTCTGACCTTTTTTAATACATTGTTGGGAGTAAATCCAAAAAAGGGAAAATATCAAGGTTATATAATAGCTTAATAACATGTAGAAGAGCTATGGGAGAATAGTTATAAGTAATGGGACACAGAGATAGAAATTTTTACTCAAGACACATGGTGTAGGTTACTTTCAATAACACCTTCAGTGCTAAAAAGTAACTTGTATTGAACTTCCCAAATATTCATGATTCATATGGCCTACTACAAACATAAGAAGTTAAAGGGATCCTGTCATCAACATCTTACCTGTTAAACTCGCCTGACCCCTCAATGGCCGCAGCTGTCTTGAGTTCGTTCCTGTCACTCTTCTTTCCTGAAGTCCTCCTCTGTCTGTAAATATCGTTGTTTAAACTCTTCCCGCCTTTTATGGTAATTATTTTTCCCTCTGGGATGCAGCTTCTTAACCACGCCCACTGCCACCACCTGTCCGGCCCTGACTGGCTAAGGAGCTGTCAATCAAAAGAAGGAGGTGGGGTCCACTCTGAGACGCTGGAGGAATGAAAATCGGACTCTTTTCAGATTAAGATTTGACTCTTTTCTGCTCATTTGCATACGGTGTGGGACCACTGAAAAACGGAATACTAAAGCTACGGAGCTTACTTAGAACATATTTATAGCTTAGATGACAATGATTTATCACCCACTTTTACCAGGTATTGCTGGCTTTATAGCTAAAATGCTGGTGACAGGTTCCCTTTAAGGCACTTTGGGAATAAAGAAGATGGCAAATTTACAAGATGCAACACCACAGGTGCGGACATGATTCACATGTTCTGGAGCTACCCAAATCTGGTTAGATAATGGGGGATATTAATGTAAGCTTGTGTGTATAAGGTGAGGATAGGATCTGTTCCAGACTCTAGGGCAGATGTAAAGGATCTGCCAGGCACAGCTTCTGTGTCAACGCCCATAGGTAATCAGTCTGCACCTGCTTCTATGTCTGTGAGACTGACTCCATCTTCCACCACTCAGGATGGCAGGCTTAGGAGTGGGAGAGCCTATCACAGCCTGGCCAGACGGAGCTAGCTCCCGCCCTCTGTCTATTTATACCTGCCTTTCCTGTTCCTCCTTGCTTGGGATTCTTCTCGTTTGGTTTCCTGGCCCTGCTGCAGCTTCTGAACTATTTGACCCTGCTTCATACTGACCCTGGCTTACTGACTACTCCACTGCTCTGCGTTTGGTACCTCATACACTCCTGGTTTGACTCGGCTTGTTCACTACTCTCCTGCTCTGCGTTTGGTACCTCGTACACTCCTGGTTTGACTCGGCTCGTTCACCACTCTTGTTGCTCACGGTGTTGCCATGGGCAACTGCCCCATTTCCCTTAGCTTCTGTGTACCCTTGTCTGTTTGTCTGTCGTGCACTTACTGAGCGTAGGGACCGTCGCTCAGTTGTACCCCGTCGCCTAGGGCGGGTCGTTGCAAGTGGGCAGGGACTGAGTGGCGGGTAGATTAGGGCTCACTTGTCTGTTTCCCTACCCCCATCATTACATAATCAAAAGCCCATATACCTAGTCTACCCTGGTCCCTCACACTACTATGGACCCCCTTGAGACCCTGGCTCAGCAAATGCAGGGTCTCTCCCTACAGGTCCAGGCCCTGGCTCAGAGGGTCAACCAGCCTGACGCTACCATGGTAGTGCCCCTCACCTCACCTCTTGAACCCCACCTCAAGTTGCCTGACCGGTTCTCAGGGGACCAGAAGACTTTTCTCTCCTTTCGGGAGAGTTGTAGGCTCTCTTTTCGCTTAAAGCCTCACTCCTCAGGTTCTGAGAGCCAGCGGGTGGGTATAATTATGTCCCGGCTCCAGGAAGGGCCCCAAGAATGGGCCTTCCCCTTGGCTCCTGACGCCCCTGAACTTTCCTCCGTTGATCATTTCTTTTCTGCTCTCGGACTCATTTATGACGAGACTGACAGGACTGCCTTTGCCGAGAGTCAGCTGGTGACCTTACGTCAGGGTTAGAGACCTGTTGAGGAGTATTGTTCTGACTTTAGGAAGTGGTGCATAGCTTCTCGGTGGAATGACCCTGCCTTAAGGTGCCAGTTTAGGTTGGGTCTGTCGAACGCCCTGAAAGACCTGCTAGTTAGCTATCCCTCTTCTGACTCCCTAGACCAGGTTATTGCTTTAGCGGTACGACTTCACCGACGTCTCAGGGAACGACAACTTGAACGTTTTGGTGTTTTCCCCTCTGACTCCCCCATGATGCCTCCCGAGGTCCCGTTGCTTCGCTCTTCCACGGAAGACTCGGAGGTACCTATGCAACTCGGGGCCTCCGTGTCCCCCCGACAACGTAGAGAGTTCCGCAGGAAGAATGGTCTCTGCTTCTATTGTGGTGATGACAAGCATCAAGTGAACACCTGTCCTAGGCGTAAGAATAAGCAGCCGGAAAACTTCCGCGCCTAAGTGATCATCGGGGAGGTCACTTGGGCGCACAGGTATTTCCCGTAAATATGAAACATAATAAAATCTTGCTTCCCTTTCAGGTCTCTTTTGGTGGTAGATCTACTACCGGCAGTGCCTTCGTGGATTCAGGGTCTTCTGCTAATATCATGTCTGTGGAATTTGCTATGTCTCTAGCTATGCCATTGATTGATTTGCCTAAACCTGTCCCGGTAGTGGGTATCGACTCCACTCCTCTTGCTAATGGTTATTTTACACAGCATACCCCTGTTTTTGAACTCCTTGTTGGCTCCATGCATTTGGAGCAGTGCTCTGTACTGTTGATGCAGGGATTATTGTCCGATTTGGTTTTAGGCCTTCCCTGGTTGCAGTTGCATAATCCCACGTTTGACTGGAATACTGGGGAGCTTACCAAATGGGGTACTGAATGCTTGACGTCATGTTTTTCTGTTAATTCTATTTCTCCCCCTGAGGAGGTGAACACGCTACCTGAGTTTGTTCAGGACTTCGCTGATGTTTTCTCTAAGGAGGCCTCCGAAGTGTTACCTCCTCATAGAGAATACGACTGCGCTATCGATTTGGTACCAGGAGCTAAGCTCCCTAAGGGTAGGATATTTAATCTCTCTTGTCCCGAACGTGAAGCCATGAGAGAGTATATCCAGGAATGCCTGGCCAAGGGTTACATTCGCCCCTCTACTTCTCCGGTAGGTGCTGGCTTCTTCTTCGTAGGAAAGAAGGATGGTGGTCCAAGGCTCCCTCCAGTACCTGGTCCATTGGAGAGGATACGGGCCTGAGGAGAGGACTTGGGAACCCGCCCGGGATGTTCACGCTGGGGTATTGGTCAGGAGGTTCCACCTTCGTTTCCCCAATAAACCAGGTCCACCTAGAAAGGGTCCGTTGGCCCCTCATAAAAGGGGGGGTACTGTAAAGGATCTGCCAGGCACAACTTCTGTGTCAACGCCCATAGGAAGTAAGTCTGCACCTGCTTCTATGTCTGTGAGACTGACTCTATCTTCCACCACTCAGGATGGCAGGCTTAGGAGTGGGAGAGCCTATCACAGCCTGGCCAGACAGAGCTAGCTCCCGCCCTCTGTCTATTTATACGTGCCTTTCCTGTTCCTCCTTGCTTGTGATTCTTCTCGTTTGTTTTCCTGGCCCTGCTGCAGCTTCTGAACTATTTGACCCTGCTTCATACTGACCCTGGCTTACTGACTACTCTCCTGCTCTGCGTTTGGTACCTCGTACACTCCTGGTTTGACTCGGCTTGTTCACTACTCTCCTGCTCTGCGTTTGGTACCTCGTACACTCCTGGTTTGACTCGGCTCGTTCACCACTCTTGTTGCTCACGGTGTTGCCGTGGGCAACTGCCCCATTTCCCTTAGCTGCTGTGTACCCTTGTCTGTTTGTCTGTCGTGCACTTACTGAGCGTAGGGACCGTCGCCCAGTCGTACCCCGTCGCCTAGGGCGGGTCGTTGCAAGTAGGCAGGGACTGAGTGGCGGGTAGATTAGGGCTCACTTGTCTGTTTCCCTACCCCCATCATTACAGCAGATAAGAATGTCCTGAAGAAAGCCTTTTTTTCTGGATAGGAGAATAATTTCTTGTTACTACAAGAAAAGTGCTACTTCTTCTGTTTTAGTTTGTGCCTAACTTATGACAAGAGAAGCTATTTGCAAAACAATATATATTATAACCGTCTGAGGTAAGGATTACATGTTTATTTGAAAAGGTGGTTTGAAAAATATAATTTGTAATAATCAACTCTCCTTGTGTCTGAGGCATCCCTGTTTCTTTTTTTTTTCTTATCCTTTTTACTACTTCTAGATTTTTATTGTTTTTTTCTTTCTCCAGACCAAGCTATTGTATGATCAAGGCTTACTGTATAAACAGTTGGTCAGATTTATTATTGTGTCTTATGTGGCATATATTTGCTGCACAATGTCTCATTTTTTTTTAACATACTGTAGCTATTACAAAAATGCACTGAAAAGAACAGATGTTTGTACCTCACTAGACACTTTCAAGGTGTCTTGAAATTGGGTGCGGCTTACCAAAAAGTTGCTTGGCGCTATGAAGGAAAGAAAAGTGCCTAATATGTCTAGCAAGATGCATCAAATTTATCAAACAGCGTGCACCCCTGTGATAAATTTGGTGCACCCTTTGACTGCCTGGTTTATGTTTACTTTGGCTAAATCTTAGACTGCATTAGTAAATCTGCCCCAATGTGCCAAAAAAGACAATCGGCTGGCTATACCTAAACTATGGGGAATAGAGGGTTAATAAGGTGTACAGCAGATTTACAGTCAGTAGATTTGTCTGCTTGTAAAAATAAACTTCACAATTCTTTAAGATGTTTATCTAATCACAAAACATTGCTTCTGGATAAAAAAAATACTGAATACGATGTTCCAAAAATATTCGTTATTACTATACTAAATATCAATTATAGTCAAAATACAACATTTCATAGTTTACATGAAATCCATCAGAATATTTTCATTAAGAGTATAATTGTGTATTTATTGTCATTTACTGGAATAACTGCATTCTAGGTTGAATGAAATACACTATAAAACAGCTGACCTGTGTACCACTGGGAATAATTTGCCTTACAGAAATGTGTTAAAACATTTAAATGTAATTGTTAATCAGGGACTGTTTACAGCCGCACCTGTTCTTGGTTGTTCCATTAAATGCTGCAATCACTGACGTTTCTTATACATATAAGTAGGAGACAATTATTAATACAACCAAAGAATAAATAGACACTCACAAATGTTACAACTTGTTCTTTTTTGTTTAAAGGGGTATTTCCATTTTCATCCTCTATCCCGAATCCACAGGATAGGTGATAATTATCAGATTGCTGGTGGCCCGACCGCTGGGACCACCCACTGATCTCTAGAATGGAGGTCCCACCGGTGGGATAGGTGATAATTGTATAGCTGATGGCGAGGTGAGCGTGTCACCTTAGGTGGCAACATGCTACTTCTCTGAGGGGGCGGCGGTGGCATCATCGATACCAATAGCCACCATCCCCTGCTGCACTACTATTGTATCTGCATCTATAAGGCGCAGATACCAATAAAGGATTCACTAGCGCTGGCAGGGCAGAGCACACCAATTTGTTGCCCTGACATTTAGCGCCTTTCAGTTATGTCATGGTGCCCTGCATCGTTGCTATGGAGCAGGTCTGGCTAGAAGAGGGCTGTGTCGCTAGCAGACGGCGTGGGAATAAAAACAGATGAGCATATAAAGTTTTTGTTTTTTTCAGTGACCATTGTGAGTGTCATTATTTACAGGAGGCTCTATGGGAAGATTGATCTATGGGGGCATTATCTATGGGAAGCTCTAATTACAGGGGGGCTCGATCTACAGGATGTTCTATCTACAGGGGGCTCTATATATCGGGGACTCTATCAGAGCACTATCTACCGGAGGCTCTACCTACAGGGGGAACTATCTACAGTGAGCTGTTTGGGGGCGTCTATCTACGGGGAGCTTAAGAGGGGCACTGACTTAAGGGGGCTATATGAGGGGCACTGTCTACAGGGGGCTTTATGTGGGGCACTATCTACAGGGGCTCTATGTGGGGCATTATCTACAGGGGGCACTGTGTGTGTGTGTGTGTGTGTGTGTGTGTGTGTGTGTTTGTGTGTGTGTGTGTGTGTGTGTGTGTGTGTAGTGCTTCATTTTACAATGTGCGACACGATTATATTCATGGGTGTGTATGATGCTATTATATTTAGGGGCAATTTGTGTGGCTCCATGAGAATTTTATCTTTGTTTATATGTGCGGAAAAGTTTGAAAAGTGATGAGCCAAAGAAATCTGAGCGGCAAACTCTTCAGAAATAAGTCGTGGCAGGGAAAAGTTGTCATGGAGTTCTGGACCACATAGAGAAGAAAATAAAAAAATTATCTGACTATAATCTGAGAATATGTCATCTGTGAGTCACTAAATGTAAATATTTATTCTCCCTTTGACTGATAAGTAATTTATTCACTGTATGATCTGTAGCGGGATGATGGGTGGTATTGTTCTTTTTTGTGAAATAACAACTCCCAGCTTATTACTACTATTGTTGAGGCCATACTGGGAGCTGTAGTTTTACACCTCACAAACCTATATGGCAGGGGTTAAACTGAATTTGCAAATGATCTCTGTATTGAGCTGCATTTGTGCTGGTGCTGTATATATGCACTGAGCTTTGTTATGGTACTGTATATATGTACTGAGCTTGGTTTTGGTGCTGTATATATATATGTACTGAGCTTTGTTCTGGTGCTGAATATATGTACTGGGCTTTGTTCTGCTGCTGTATATATGTACTAAGCTTGGTTCTGGTGTTATAGTTATGTACTGAGCTTGGTTCTTGTGCTGTATAAATGTATAAGCTCTTTTTTGGTACTGTATATATGTACTGAGCTTGGATCTGGTACTGTATATATATACTGAGCTTGGTTCTGTATGTATGTGTGTGTGTGTGTGTGTGTGTGTGTGTGTGTGTGTGTGTGTGTGTGTGTGCGTATGTGTGTGTACTAAGCTTAGTTCTGGTGTTGTATATATGTACTGATATTGGTACTGATGCTGTATTTATGTACTGAGCATGGTTCTGGTACCATATCTGTTACTGTGCTTCTTCCAGTTCACGCAGTGAAAATGCATGCCTATGATGCTGAATGTGCACAAATAGGTCTACAATGAATGGGTGTAATACAGGAGGTGCTGGTACTGTAGATAAATATGTAATTTAACTGTATGTGTACATTGCAGATTCTATGCAGCATGTGATCAGTATTTTTATAAATCCCATCGCTTGTATTAAACAGATTTCGATAACATGCAAATATAAAAATTATATTATTATTTTCTTCTCTCCGTGTATAGGGTGTGTTGGGGCGCTGTTTTACTGTTTGCCTCAGGCAGCAGAAATGCTAGATGCACCCTTGTGTTTCCCTACGCCATTATGCCACATTTTGATCCTCCATTCTATCTAAAAAAAACATGATATGCTAGGGACCTAACTTGCTAACTTGAAATTGTCAAATACTGTAGAGGCATACATTCTGTGGGGCAAATCTAATTAATACTTATTACCTCTGGATAAATTCCTCCTTTGACCACAAACTGCTACTATTACTACTACTTTATTACTACTTGTCAGCATTCACATTCACTACTCAAAATCACATCTAGTCCTAACTACCAAATGAGACTACCAAAAAGCAAGTCCATGCACTTACTATTTACTAACTAGACTGCTACAACAACTCTCTCTGAAATCTACAAATGAACCGACTGGCAACCCTACAACTCTTATACTTGACTTATCTACTCATCAGTTTCTTACTTAAAAGACATCCCCCTCTGTCAGTCTCTTCACTGACTGCGAGTTAGACAAAGAATGTAAAACAAAATTCTAAATTTAACCTACAATGCTCTGTTAAACTTTGCCTACCTATATTTCTTCACAAACACCATCGTAAATGCATCATGCACTCTGCTCATGATCCTCTCTCTACTACTTTTTAAGAATCTTGGAAAGTAAATAAATAGTAACTACACTTTCATAAAAAAATTTATATGTCATAGAGACATATCAAAAGTTTTGATCGGTTGGGTTCCGGGTGCTAGGACCCCCACCGTTGCTGTAATGAAGGTGCATAAGCCCTCAGCTGAGCGCCCTGTATCTTGGGCTATGATCTGCGCTCCTCATCAGCCTGAAGATGGCTTTCATAGACATTCTATGTGAGCCGTCTTCAGCCTGACAGGGCACGCAGATCATAGCCGAAGGTGCAAAGCACTCAGCTGAGCGCTTATGCACCTTCATTACAGTAACGGTGGGGGGTCTTAGCACCCGGACTCCCATCATAACAAACTTTTGATATGTCTCTATGATATATATATAAAAAGTTTGATGAAAGTGTAGTTACTATTTAAACCCAAGACCTCTTTTGCATCTACCCCTTCTCTGAATTTCATTGCCTCATGCCATCCTCTTCAACCCTCTAAACCTGGGAATACCTAGACAGTGGTACTTTAAACCCTTAACTCATTGTGACATAACTGTATGTCATGAGCCGGCTCCGTACGCTGCGGGTATTAGCGGATTATTACAGATGACACCCTTCTGTAACAGCCATTAATCTACTTAGATGCTGCGGTCAATATCGCCCGTGGACTCTAAGCTGTTAGAAGGAAAAAGAGCTTCCTCTGTCACCCCCTCTGCTACAGGATAACATGGTGCCTATGGTTGACATGACAGCTTGGGTGTCTAATAAAGGCCCCCAGGCCTGTCATGTTGCTGCTGTCTGGCAGGGCTTAATAGGAAATTGTTAACATTACCATACACTGCAATACATAAATATTGCAGTGTGAAGTACAAGAAAACAAATGATCGCATGTTCAAGTTCTCTAGGGGAACTATAAAAGAAAATTTAATAATAAATTTAAAAGGTTGTCCAGTCCCCAAAAAAGTATGGCCTATCCTCAGGATAGGCCATCAGTAGCTGATGGAACGGGGTCCCACTCCTGGTACCCCCAACAGGCAGCTGTTTTGAAAGGGGTGAAGCCTCATACGATCGCTGCTTCCCATTCATTTTTACTTGCTCACTGTGAATCGTCAACACAGATGTAGCGGTGATTCACAGATATTGCAGCCTTCTTCTGACATTCACTCATACTAGCGTTCCTAAAAAGATCCAGTGTACCTTTCCTAGGTTATATATTTTCAGATCAAGGCCTTCAAATAGATCGAGCAAAATTATCTGTAGTACTCAAATGGCTTAATCTCCTAAGACTCAAAGCCCTACAGCGATTTTTAGGATTTGCCAATTACTATCTGCAATTCATTCCTCATTTTTCTTCTCTGGTGGCTCCCATCTCTGCTCTTAGTTTAAATGGTGTTAATGCCAAAAATTTTACTGCTGAAGCTGACTCATCTTTCCTGAGCCTTAAACAAGCCTTCTACTCTGCCCAAGGTATCCATAGACTAGAACCCCAAAAAACTTTTATTCTGGAAGTAAATTCTTCATCAGTAGGAGTAGGTGCCATTCTCCCTCAGAAAGGAGATAGAGCCAATTCCTGTTGGTTTTTCTCCAAACCATTTTCCCTAGCTGAAAAAAGTGATGGCATCATGAATATTGATACATTTATTGGAATTAGCTGCTAATTTCATCACCATTTATACCGACTATAAAAACTTACTGTACCTACAGACTGCACATCATCTGAATCCTCTTCAGGCTCATAGGCCTTTCTTCTTCTCTTGATTTAATCCCCCCCACTACCGACCAGCAGACAAAAATGTTAGGGCAGCTGCCCTATCTCGCTTCATTGACTCTGAATACCCTGAAGAACAATACATTATTGACCCCAGTCACATTGTTGTTACTTTTCTTCCTGGAAAGACTTTATTCCCTTTAACTAAAGAAAACAAACTCTTCATTGGGGTTATTCTTTTAAGATCTTTGTACATACTAGTATACAGATATAGTCTCTCATTACTTCTGGTGGCCTTCTCTGCCCCAGGACATTAAAGATTATGATGCAGCTTGCTTCACTTGTGCTTAGTACAAAGTTTCCCATTCAAGGCCTGCAGGGTTGCTTCATCCTTTGCCAATTTCAAATTCTCCCTGGACTCATATACTCATGAAATTGTGGATTAGGAAAAATTTCTAATTGTCAGGAGGAGACATACCATAAGTGCAGCTTGTGTGCAAACCCATTGGCAAGAAGTTCTACTACCACCATTTGAAGAGTCATGAGAGAGAATTTATGATAACCAGCTATCTCTTGACAAATTCACTGTTGGTCAGCAATGGACTTTTCCTGCTCAGGAGCCTTCTTCTGTACATTGTCCACTACTGCTAATGATATATGATATGCTGAGGACTGTGAAGATTAAAATAGCTCAATTCAAAAACATAATTACATTTCAAACCGTGGCACAGAGGCATACGAAAGTTGGATTCCATATGTACTAAAAGAACAAAGTTGTGGAATGCTCCATAAAATGCCGTATTACAGATTACGTTTACGATTGTATAATTAGATCTGATGGATATTTTCCAGACTGGAATATTTTCTATGGCTCTTAATGGATATGAACATTATAGCAGGATTAGAATATTATTTATGTATTTGAACTTGGCTTTGACTTAGAATTTTGAAAGTGTAATTGTGAACAGAAAGAAAAGCAATCAAGTCTTTCCTTGAATAAATGAAGCCTAACCTTTCTCTGGAAGATAACATAAACAGCATGAAACTTTCTTACAGTTTGAAAGGGCTAAATTTATTAGAAAAGACAACTATACTTTCAAGAGTTAAAAGGAAAATAGTAAGAGAAAGAGAATAGAGATGCTAGATGTAACAATAACAATCATGAACTACTACAAAAGCCTAAACACAGAGAGGGGATAAACAAAGGAAAAATCGGAACACATTTATAAATGTATTTATCGCAGTTTTAAGGTACTATATACATAAATATAAATATATGGTGCCCGGGTCAAAAATCATATTTATGAAGCCTCTGTGTCACTTTTTGACACATATGAATTTTCTGAAAAAGTGGGCAGGCCTTTTCTATTTATGACTCATTATATGACACTTTTCTTCTCAGAAAAAAAATGGGAAACACCACCAGGTTTGATCTGGCTACGTTTTTGCCTACATTTTCCATGCTCCATGAGGGAGAGATACTGGGGCACTGCTTGCCGGTGTTAATAAATCTCCCCCATTATTCAAGTGGTTAATAGGAGTTTAAATCAATTTAACAGCACAATAATAACAATATTAATAATAATAATAAATAATAGTAGTAATAATACAACTAATAAAATAATACTTGTTGTGAAAAGTCACCTTGCCTCATTAATAGTTTAGTTAAAACAGTTTTATTAAATGTAAAATTATTTCATTGAGGTCATTATGTATAAATACATAAGTGCTTCGGAAATACCATCTGCAAACCATAAGACTGCTCCAGGGATGCGAGCTGGGAATTCTGTGCATAAAGTCTATACCCGCCGTGAGGAGTATTTTAGGGTAAAGTTTGACAAATCCCTTAGACTCCAACCTCATTTAGCCTTCCCCTGGTTTAGCCTTTGCCAAATTCAAAAGTGAAATATTGGGTCCATGCTCCAGTCCCAAAGCTTGACCATGTCAGTAAGACCATGTTAGTGGTCCCCATATTGATCCCCTAATATGTAACATATTATTGCATATAAAGGCTGCAGTGAAATTAAGAAATTAAGAAAATTAGCAAATTATACCCCAGTTTAGTAAAGAATTTTGTGTTATTTATGTGAGTTGATTTAAGTTTTGTTTTGCTATAAAATATCATTGAGAAATGTCATGATCATACAGCAGTACGATCATTTTAAAAACACGATATGCCAGTCTTTAGTTTAGTTTGTGTCATTATTTCTTAAATCTTTGGTACATTATTGTAATCCACACTGACATAAAGCACGTAATGCATATACAAAAACAGATGCACAATTCAATTCGCTCTGCCCTTTTACATTTCCATGTAAAATTAGACATCTGGTAAATATGACAATGTTTGGAAGCAAGATATGACTATTATTTTGTTTTGATAATGATACAAGTAACAGTCATGATAAGCATTATTTTATACAATTCTGCATTTGATATACTTTATTACTGAAAGTTTAACGGTCATATTTTACTGTAGTAACACTTAAGATACGCAGCTTGAGGGAAAAAAAAAAGCTTGAAAAAACAGCATACATATATTGATTACAGACAAAATGGCCTATATACGTATACAACTCTGTACAGATGTATGTACACACTATATAATATAATATAATTTAAAGAAGATATTGTTCTCCATAAAAGTTGGTATCCTCACTGTGCAATTAAGAACATTTTCGAATTTAAAAATATTTAATTTAGCACAAATACCAGCCAATAAAATATTGTCATAAAATTTAAGAGGAAAAGAAAATATAAGTACTAAGCACAATGATTGATAAAATGAGATGAGCAAGTTTGCATCAGTTATTGATTCACTTGAACCTCATCACATAATTAGGAATATGCTGATCATTAAGCCGAATTCCCCCTTTAAAGTAAATATGAGTCATTTATGGACATAGACTACATTGAAAGTGTAACGTAGGGAAGAAAGACGTTCCTCCGCACATCCATAAAATATAAAACAAGCTTTATTTGTTCATTTTAAAAATCCAAGGAGGGCACAGATTAGGTAACCTCGGTTTATCCTAATGATTTGTAACTTGCCTGAAGAAGGAGCCTCTGTGCTCTGAAAGCTTGCATATATAACTTTTATGGTTAGCCAATAAAGGTATCATACCTACTATACTTTTGTCTTTTTTTTTACACAAAAGTATTTAACAGTGCATATTGTTTCTGGCTAACACATTACTACACTATGTTTTAATGCACTTTGCAGAATATAACATATATAGTAACATTCTGAAAAATCCAGAGTGGAAATTGTTACAAACAACTATTAACAAAAATAGATCAATTGAATACAATTAAAGCGGTTGTCTGACATAGAAAACTCTTTTTCAAATACTCTATTAAGGAGTTTAGAGAGGGTGGTCCCCCAATCAGAACCCTTATCTATCAGCCACAGCGGAGAGTAGCTACAAGGACAGCCTATCCCTCTGGAGGACCCAACATGTCCATTCATTACATGGATAGCCTATTAGATACTTCTTTACAACTGTGGTGCCGCTGCAGGAAAATGGATCACTTACTGCTGGGTCTCACTACTGATTCTCAGGTTCCCTTATTAAGATTAGCTTATGGTTAATGGACCATTCTAACAAAAAGCAGAAAACCCCTTTAATCACTTCAAAATATAATTCCCAATATAGTAGTAACCTAAACATATAAAAAGTGTAAATGCACAGCCTATGAGGACCCTTAGTATCATTATGGAATTGTAGATATACAGTAAATGTAGAAGGTGCCAAGTGGTACCTACACCTCACCCCATTACAGAGCATTGATACAATTATAAAAAATTTAAAAAGTAGAATATTTTAAATAAAGAGTAGAGGGTTGAGTAAGGCTCTCTTTACATTAGTGTCAATGGGATCAGTCAGGCTTAACCTCAAGGTTTGTTTTGTTTCCGTTTAGCCTTTCGTTAGTTTTTTTATGACAAAAAAGTGCACTCTGCAAAGGTTTATATTTTAGGTGAAAATATGTTTTATAGAAGGGTATTAGAATTCCTCTACTTATTTAAAATATAAACTATGTTAAAATGAAACACTAATGATGAGAGGGCCAGTCATTTCATAAAGCAGTGATTCCCAATGCTACTACAATGGGGGAACCCCCCCCCCCAAAAAAAAAAAATCCGCTCAGCACATGAGAACCCATTCTCCAATTCTAGCCTCTAATATTAATTAAATATACCAAGTAAAATGCCACTTCCTTAAAGGGGTTCTCCAAAATGACAAAACATTCATGATTTCTTCCAGAAGCAGTATCACACTGGCCCATGGGTTATGTCTGGTATTGCAGCTCAGCTCCATAAAAGTGAGCTGTAATACCACTAACAACCTGTGTGACACTGGAGGAAAGCAGCCATGTTTTTCTAATTCTGGAGAACCCATTTAACTATAAAGATACACCTGTAATAAATAGATGTGCTCATGTAAAGGCAATCACTAATCGGCCAAATTAATTGATGACTTTACAATATCCAGCCCTGTCCCAAACAACAAGGGAGAATACTTAAGGTGTAGTTAAAAATCTCAGACTATTTAAGATGCACAGAGTTGCTTTGACGAACCCTTATCAGATACTTAACCCCTTCCCGCTCCTTGACGTACTATTACGTCATGGCAGCTGTATCGTTCGCGCTCCATGACGTAATAGTACGTCACGGGAGTAACGGCCGTTTCGGCCGTCCTCCCGACACATACAGGAGCTGTGACGCTGCTGTCTTGTTCAGCAGCTGTCACAGCTCCTACAGCGGGGACCGATCGCTGTGTCCCCGCTGATTAACCCCTTAAAAGCCGCGTTCTATAGAGATCGCGGCTTTTTAGGGGTTAAGCTGCCATCGCCGGCCTGCTACGCGATAGCGGCCGGCGATGGTGACTATGGCAACCGGACACCAAACAATGGCGTCCGGCTATGCCATAGACGGAAGCCTAGTGGGTCCTGACAACGTCCGGACCCACTATGCTTGCTGTCAGTGAGTAGCTGACAGTTCTAATACACTGCACTACGCATGTAGTGCAGTGTATTAGAATAGCGATCAGGGCCTCCTGCCCTCATGTCCCCTAGTGGGACAAAGTAATAAAGTAAAAAAAAAGTTAAAAAAAGATGTGTAAAAATAAGAAAATAAAAGTTTTAAAAGTAATAAAAGTAAAAGTCCCACTTTTTCCCTTATCAGGCCTTTATTATTAATAAAAATATATAAACAAACAAATAAACTATACATAATTGGTATCGCCGCGTCCGTAACGGCCTGAACTACAAAATTATTTTGTTATTTATCCCGCACGGTGAACGCCGTAAAAAAAAATATTAATAAACCGTACCACAATCACAATTGTTTGGTCACTTCACCTCCCAAAAAATGGAATAAAAAGAGATCAAAAAGTCGCATGTACCTAAAAATGGTACTGATGGAAAATACAGTTCGTTACGCAAAAAATAAGTCCTCGCACGGCTTTATTGATTGAAAAATAAAAACGTTATGGCTCTTAGAATAAGGTAACACAAAAAGTGAATGATTGTTTACAAAACATATTTTATTGTGCAAACGCCATAAGACATAAAAAAAAACTATAAACATCTGGTATCGCCGTGATCGTATCGCCCCGCAGAATAAAGTTAATATATCATTTATAGCGCACGGTGAACGCTGTAAAAAAAAAAGTATACAAAAACAATAGTAGAATTGCTGTTTATTAGTCACCACGCCACCTAAAAATGGAATAAAAACTGATCAAAAAGCCGCATGCACCCCAAGAAAACTACAATGGATTCCTCAAGGGGTCTAGTTTCCAAATTGGGGTCACTTTTGGGGGGTTTCCAATGTTTTGGCACCACAAGACCTCTTCAAACCGGACATGGTGCCTAATAAAAAAGAGGGCTCAAAATCCGCTAGGTGCTCCTTTGCTTCGGAGGCCGGTGCTTCAGTCCATTACCGCCCGAGGGCAACATGTGGGATATTTCTCTAAACTGCAGAATCTGGGCAATAAGTATTGAGTTGCGTTTCTCTGATAAATCCTTTTGTGTTATAAAAAAAATGGTATAAAAAGAGTAAATTTCACCTCTACTTTCCTCTAAATTTCTGTGAAACACCTAAAGGGTTCATAAACTTTCTAAATGCTGTTGTGAATACTTTGAGGGGTCTAGTTTCTAAAATGGGGTGTTTGATAGGGGTTTCTAATATATGGGCCCCTCAAAGCAACTTCAGAAATGAACTGGAACCTAAAAAAATAAATAAATGAGGCAATACTTCGCTTCTTACATTATACTGATAATGAGCCGTGCCCACTCCGAGATGACCCCAGTTTTGACCGTTTGTATAAACGGAGACCCCTATTAGACCGTTCCAGTGCCCGGTTTTCCCAAGCATTCACCCCCGAGACGTGTATTTCTATTGATGAGTCCCTGGTACATGTTAAAGGGAGGGTTCAATTCCGCCAGTACCTGCCAGGTAAGAGGGCAAGGTATGGCGTGAAGATGTCTAAGCTGTGCGAGAGTGCATCAGGGTATACCTACAGGTTTAGGATATATGAAGGAAAGGCCACCCCCAAACCAGACTGCATCCTGGACTACAATAGGTACATGGGAGGGATGGACTTGTCAAATCAAGTCCTGAAGCCCTACAGCGCCATGCGGTGTAGTATAAGAAGCTGGCCGGGCACATCATACAGATGGCTTTGTACAATGCGTATGTGCTACGTCGATGTGCAGGCCAGAGGGGAACTTTCCTGGAATTTCAAGATCTAATCTTTAGGGACCAGGAAGGGGGGGCGCATCGTACCAGGGCAACACTTTCCAGGAGAAGGTCCCCAAACCGGTGGAAAGGGAAAGAGTCAAAAGAGGTGCAGAGTCTGCTATAAGAGGGGGATAAGGAAGAACACAATATACCAATGTGACACGTGTCCCGAAAAACCAGGGCTCTGTATAAAAGATTGTTTTAAAATGTATCATCCATCCCTTGATTTTCAATTTACCCTGATGCACTCCGCACAGCTTACCCCCCTCATCTTTCCCTTCTGAGCCCTGCCGTATGCCCAGGCAGCTGATAACAGCCACATGTAGGGTATTGTCGTACCCAGGAGAACCCACATTACAATTTAAGGGGTGTATATCTCCGGTGGCGCATGCTGGGCACACTATATTGGACACTGAAATGGCATATACATATATAAAATTGCAAATCTCACACTGCACCATCTGCTGCGCATTATCTTTTACACAGTACCTGTGGGGTCAAAATGCTCACTACACCTCTAGATGAATGTCTTAAGGGGTGTAGTTTTTAAAATGGGGTCACTTCTCGGGGGTTTCAACTGTACTGGTACCTCAGGGGCTTCTGCACACATGACTTAGCACCAGAAAAGCTCCAGTAGGCCAAATGGTGGTCCTTTCCTTCTGAGCCCCTCCCATGGGCCCAAAGGGCAGTTTATCACCACAAATGGGGTATTGCCGCACTAAGGACAAATTGGGCAACAAAATGGGGTATGTTGTTCCTTGTGAAAATAAGAAATTTTGATCAAAAATGACATCTTATTGGAAAAAATATCATTTTTTTCATTTCACAGCCCAATTCAAATAGGTGCTGTGAAAAAACTGTGCGGTCAAAATGATAACAAAAACCATAAATGAATTCCTTGAGGGGTGTAGTTTCCAAAATGGGGTCACTTCTGGTGGGTTTCCATTGCTTTGATACCTCAGGGGCTCTGCAAATGCAACATGGCACCCGAAAACCAATCCAGCAAAATCTGGACTCCAACAAACACATAGCGCTCCTTTCCGTCTGAGCCCTCCCATGGGCCCAAACGGCAGTTTATCACCACAAATGGGGTATTGCCGCACTAAGGACAAATTGGGCAACAAAATGGGGTATGTTGTTCCCTGTGAAAATAAGAAATTTTGATCAAAAATGACATCTTATTGGAAAAAATATAATTTTTTTCATTTCACAGCCCAATTCAAATAGGTGCTGTGAAAAACCTGTGCGGTCAAAATGATAACAAAAACCATAAATGAATTCCTTGAGGGGTGTAGTTTCCAAAATGGGGTCACTTCTGGTGGGTTTCCATTGCTTTGATACCTCTGGGGCTCTGCAAATGCGACATGGCACCCGAAAACCAATCCAGCAAAATCTGGACTCCAACAAACACATAGCGCTCCTTTCCTTCTGAGCCCTCCCATGGGCCCAAACGGCAGTTTATCACCACAAATGGGGTATTGCCGCACTAAGGACAAATTGGGCAACAAAATGGGGTATGTTGTTCCCTGTGAAAATAAGAAAATTTGATCAAAAATGAAATTTTATTGGAAAAAATATCATTTTTTTCATTTCACAGCCCAATTCAAATAGGTGCTGTGAAAAAACTGTGCGGTCAAAATGATAACAAAACCATAAATGAATTCCTTGAGGGGTGTAATTTCCAAAATGGGGTCACTTCTGGTGGGTTTCCATTGTTTTGATACCTCAACGCCTCTTCAAACCTGGCATGCTGCCTAAAATATATTCTAATAAAAAAGAGGCCTCAAAATGCACTAGGTGCTTCTTTGCTTCTAGGGCTTGTGTTTTAGTCCACGAGCGCAGTAGGGCCACATGTGGGACATTTCTAAAAACTGCAGAATCTGGACAATACATATTTAGTAGTGTTTCTCTGGTAAAACCTTCTCTGTTACTAAAAAAAAATTGAATAAAATTGAAATTCAGCAGAAAAAATGAAATTTGCAAATTTAATTTCCACTTTGCTTTAATTCCTGTGAAATGCCTGAAGGGTTAAAAAACTTTCTATATGCTGTTTTGAATACTTTGAGGGGTCTAGTTTTTAAAATGGGGTGTTTTATGGGGGTTTCTAATACATAGGCCCCTCAAATCCACTTCAGAACTGAACTGGCACCTTCAAAAAAAGGCTTTTGAAATTTTCTTAAGAATATGAGAAATTGCTGTTTATGTTCTAAGCCTTGTAACGTCCAAGAAAAATAAAAGAATGTTCAAAAAACGATGCCAATCTAAAGTAGACATATGGGAAATGTGAACTAGTAACTATTTTGGGTGGTATAACCGTCTGTTTTTCAAGCAGATGCATTTAAATTCTGAAAAATGCTATTTTTTGTAAATTTTCTCTAAATTTTGCAATTTTTCACAAATAAAGACTGAATATATCGACCAAATTTTACCACGAACATGAAGCCCAAAGTGTCACGAGAAAACAATCTCAGAATCGCTTGGATAGGTTTAAGCATTCCGACGTTATTACCACATAAAGTGAAATATGTCAGATTTGAAAAATGGGCTCTGAGCCTTAAGGCCCAAACTAGGCTGCGTCCTTAAGGGGTTAAAGCTTAAAGCTAAACACTTAGAAAAAAAACTAGATAAATCAGAGAAATAAGCTATCAGTTGCCAAAAAACAATTATAAGTTAAGGAATCCCGTGGTGCATAAAGAAAGATTAAATGTACAATACAATTCTTAAACAAATAAATTATGATATGAGGATATCGCACTGTGGTAGTGGAAATAGCTAAATAAAAAGATCACACGATTACACTTGCTGAATTCAGTTCAGAGAATATAATCCTATTGAGTTAACAAGTTTTCTTATTAGAGTATACTGAAAGTCAATAGGGGAAGATAAATTGATTTTATTAAATATTAATTCACGCAGTGAAATACATTTTGCTTTATAAATAGGACACATAGTTCTTGTAAAATGAATTTTGCATTGTTGAGGCTGTGTAAGAATGACAAAGCAATGTCTCTCCTTTCATAATATCTCAGTAAATAATAGTGTTAACACTTAGAAGAATAAAGCTAAAGAAGGTGTGACTATGGTATCATTTTATATGAAATTCAGGCCTTATGCACAAGGCAGAGCCATGTGTAGGAGACCTTAATGTGGTACAGGGAGTTCCTGTGGCATCGTACTACAGATCCATCGGCACTTAGTGTGCTATATTGCAGGTTTATTTTCCCCTAGAAGCAATGCTTCTTGGAGAGAATGGCTCTGTAATACTGCATCTGATGAAGTATGCCACAATTATTTTTCTTTGAAATTGGAGGCATACAGAAGTACATCACAGGACAGCATAAAGATTTCTATGGCGTCCTTTAACCGCTTCCCCTCCGCCTACTATAAATTCACGTCGGCGCTTGCTGGGCTCTGTGCAGCGCCGACGTGAATTCACGGTGGGTGTTTACAGCGCGATCGGTTGTCTCAAACACGCTGACACCCGGATCTCGCTGTTAACACTGGCCTCTCGTCCCGGAGACATGATCGGGACCTGATTTGTGGGGTTTTTCAATGTTTTGGTCCCTGAAGGGCGTTGTTATTGCGACATGGCACTGAAAACCAATCCAGCAAAATATGCGCTCCAAAATCCAAATGGCACTCCTTTCCTTCTGAGCCCTGCCATGGGTCCAAACAGCAGTTTATTACCACATATGGGGTATTGCCGTAATTGGGAGAAATAGCTTTACAAGTTTTGTGGTACTTTTTATTATTTATTCCTTGTAAAAATTGAAAATGTCTATGTTCTTTCAGAAAAAAAGTAGATCTTCATTTTCACAGACTAATTCCAATAAATATAGCAAAAGACCTGTGGGGTCAAGATGCTAACTATACCCCTAGATAAATTCCTTGAGGTGTGTAGTTTCCAAAACAGTGTCACTTTTGGAGAATTTCCACTGTTTTGGTACCACAAGACCTCTTCAAACCTGACATGGTGCCTAAAATATATTCTAAAAAAAGGAGGCCCCAAAATCCTCTAGGTGCTCGTTTGCTTCGGAGGCCGATGCTTCAGTCCTTCACCACACTAGGGCCAAATATGGGATATTTCTAAAAGCTTCAGAATCTGGGCAATAAATATTGAGTTGCGTTTCTCTGGTAAAACCTTTTGTGTTACAGAGCAAAATGTATTACAAACGAATTTCAACAAAAATATATTTTTGTGAATTTCCCCTCTGCATTGTTTTAATTCCTGTGAAACGCCTAAAGGGTTAAGAAACTTTCTGAATGCTGTCTTGAATATTTTGAGGAGTGCAGTTTTTAAAATGGGGTGATTTATGGGGTCTATCTAGTATATAAGGCCCTCAAAGCCACTTCAGAACTGGACTGGTCCTTGAAAAAATAGCCTTTTGACATTTTATTGAAAATGTGAGAAATTGATGCTAAAGTTCTAAGCCTTGTAACATCCTAGAAAAATAAAAGAATGTTCAAAAAATGATGCAAACATAAAGTAGACACATGGAATATGTGAAATAGTAATTATTTTGTGTGGTATTATTATCTGTTTTACAAGCAGATGCATTTAAAAATGAGAAAAACCATAATTTTTGCAAATTTTCTTGAAATTTTGGTGTTTTTCACAAATAAGCAATGAATTTATTGACCAAATTAATCCACTAACATAAAGTACAATATGTCACGAGAAAACAATGTCAGATTTGAAAAAATGGGTCTGGTCCTGAAGGCCAAAATGAGCTCGGTCCTGAAAGGGTTAATGGCCCTATTAATGATCAGCGGTTGTATGGAACAAATATTACAACTATGCGTTTGACGCCTACTGCCTCATACACAAGAATGATTTTTTTCATTAACACGTACCTTGTTTTGTTTAGTTCCATAATACAGAGCCAACGTAAAGATGGCCATAAACACCAAATTAAAAATTTCAACCATTTCCGATGATCATTGTGTAAAAATTTTAGTGCAGCAATTTGATGTCTACCACTTGACTGATGTCCGCCGCAAAGTTTTTGAGTTATGTTTTTAGGATTTTTCAGCTGGTTATCGGTTGGATTGAAATGTTTATGGGGTGATCGCCAATTGTTCGCCACTTTGAATAAGTCTGATGATTTGTTTAAATTATTTAACATACAAATGATCGACCACATGGTGGCCGATCTTAGTTTAATGTATATAGCCACCTTTAATCGAAGCATCAATGTATATGTTCATGTTTGTATGTAGAGGCCATGTTCATGTTTGTATATAGTGTATATAGTCTACATCATTCAATAGGCAGCATGCTTCATCAGATGCCCCTTTAGATGTCAATAGAGCCTAAATAAAAGGGATCTGTAATATAAATGCATATTTTACAATCATATGACATCCGTGTCATGGATTGTGGCTTGCATTTGCAAGATAGGAAAACAAACTATATATAAAATAGACATGAACATATACATGAAAAAACACTAAAACAGCACAAAGCTTATAAAAATACTGACACAATAGTATTACAGCACAATACTGACAAACATACTAAGCTAAATACAGATAAAACTATTCATATTTCATGAAATCTTTACCTCTGTATTTTAGTCTTTATTTCACAATGGCATAATGCATGAGGCCCAAAAGTAAGTAGCTCTGTAAGACCTAATTTACTGTATAAATATAATCCTGCATATCTGAAGCTTTATCAAGCAATTATACTGAATTCAGTGGCTTCTCATTCAATACATATTGTATTCCTGGCACAATTTTCCAGTATGATTACCATGTACAGATTGTACATTCATAAATAATGCTGCAATGCTGGGCAATATGCCTGTGTACAAAACTTAATGACTATAAGTCTGGCACCTTGTACAAGCAAGCAAGATAGTTTAATCCGAGAATAAATTGCGGCTGTGCTTCCCCGACCACTGACCCGTGTGCCCTTTCACAAGATTAATACATGCAAATATAGATTATACGATGAAAACGCCCGAATTACGTCTGAAAACAGTGCGTGTGAAAATACCCTCACAACTGCCTGGGGCACCACATGATACACACTTTTTAACATCATAAACACTTATAAACAACGTATCAATCTTCCATGGGAAAGATTTTAACTTTTTTCGACAGTTTCAGAGACTAATCAATCTGCAGCCAAAACTTTTATTTCTTAAACATGAACATCAGCTGACATGGATACATTTTACTTATTTATTTATCCTTACTACTACACTTATTTCACAATCACTAACTGCACTTATGGCTTGGCTGACAGCAGCTCCTGTGTGCTCCTGAGTGATTTTCTAAGCTCAGTTCCGATTAAGTCAAAATGTATCCAGAACGGCTTTCTGCAACTTCTATGTAGTTTGACACATACCGTGTTTCCCCGAAAGTAAGACAGTGTCTTACTTTCTTTTTATCCCCAAAAGCCCCACTATGTCTTACTTTCGGGGTATGTCTTACATTGGCAAAAAATGTTTATTTTTTTTTCACAAACTTTATTTAACTGTTTTACATTTTTTTTTTTAGTCCCACCAGGGGACTTCACTATGCGATGTGCCGATCGCATATATAATGCTTTGGTATACTTAGTATACCGAAGCATTATTGCCTGTCAGTGTAAAACTGACAGGCAACCTATTAGGTCATGCCTCCGGCATCGCCTAACAGGCAGATGCTGAAGGCAGACCTGGGGGTCTTTGTTAGACCCCCGGCTGTCATGGAAACCCGACGGCGACCCGCGATTTGTTTGCGGGGGCGCCGATCGGGTGACAGAGGGAGCTCCCCCCTCTGTCAAACACATTAAATGCCGCTGTCTCTATTGACAGCGGCATTTAATGGGTTAAACTGCCGGAATCGGCGCGCGCTTCGATTCCGGCAGTTGCAGCAGGAGCCAGGCTGTGTATAACAGCCGTGCTCCTGCCGCTGATCGCGTGGGTACAGTCTCAGTACCCGCGCTATCACAGGACGGATATATCCGTCCTCCGGCGCGAACTAGCAGCTGCTGAGGACGGATATATCCGTCCTTCGGCGTTAAGTGGGAGTGGAAGTGGGCAGGAGGCGGCAATACCCCCGTGTTTCCCCGAAAGTAAGACATATGTCTTACTTTCGGGGTACGGCTTATATTAGCCGACCCCCCTGAAACCCCCGATACGTCTTACAATCGGGGGTGTCTTACTATCGGGGAAACACGGTAGAAGACATACAATGTGGATGGACCTCCTAACATGTGAAGGGTCCATTCACATTCTATGTCTTTCATTGAAAGGCTCTCTTCGTAAATATCTCATATATGTAATGATTTTATGACTGTTATAACTAAAACTTGGGAATAGTTTGTAGAAAAGTGATAGTGCATGAGTCTGTTTTGTTTATATAGGTGGTTTAAAGTTTTGTGGAGTTTCTATTTGTTACAGGACTGTTGATAATAGAAGGACTATGAATTTTTCAATATGATAGACTATTTGGACAAAAGTATTGGGACACACTTAAATTCAGGCGTTATATTGCGCCCTATTGCCACAGGTGTATTAAATCAAGCACCTAGCCATACAGTCGCCTATACAAACATTTGTGAAAGAATGGGTTGTTCTAAAGAGCTCACTGAATTACAGCGTAATACTGTAATAGGATGCCACCATTGCAACTAGTCAGCTTGTGAAATGTCTTCCCATCTAGATATTTCACAATCAACTGTGAGTGGTACTCTTATAAAATGGAAGCGTTTATGAACCACAGCAACTTAGCGAGGTCACCGAGTGCTGAGACGCGTAGTGCATAAAAGTCGCCAACGCTCTGCTGACTCAATAACTGCAGAGTTCCAAACTTCCTCTGCCATTAACATCCGCGCAAAAACTGAGCCAAGCTGTGCCAAACTTTGCCAAAAAATGCTAAGCTTTGGAAGGAGTGGTGTAAAGCACGTCGCCACTGGACTCTGGAGCA
Organism: Rhinoderma darwinii; assembly: GCF_050947455.1. Lineage (NCBI taxonomy): Eukaryota > Metazoa > Chordata > Amphibia > Anura > Rhinodermatidae > Rhinoderma > Rhinoderma darwinii. The sequence continues at coordinate 80,191,819 of NC_134687.1, forward strand.
GTGGAAACATGTTCTGGAGTAACGAATCACGCTTCTCTATCTGACAGTCTGATGGACGAGTCTGGGTTTGGTGAATGTTACCTGCCAGACTGCATTGTCCTAACTGTAAATTTTGGTGGAGGAGGGAAAATGTTATGGGGTTGTTTAAGTTCCAGTGAAAGGAAATCTTAATTTTTCAGCATAACAAGGCATTTTGGACAATTGTATGCTTCTAACTTTGTCGCAACAGTTTGGAGAAGGCTCTTTTCTGTTCCAGCATGACTGTGCCCCAGTGCACAAAGTAAGGTCCATAAAGACAGGGTTGGGTGTGTTTGGTGTGGAAGAACGTGACTGGCCTGCACAGAGCCCTAACTTCAACCCCACCAAACACTTTTGAGATTAACTTGAACGGAGATTGTGGGCCAGGCCCTCTCATCCAGCATCAGAGTCTGACCTCACAAATGCTCTTCTGGATAAGGCCTCATGCACACGGCCGTGGCCATAATCATGGTCTGCAATTACAGGCACGGCCGGCTACTGGCGGCCACGGACAGCCACCCGCATTTTCGACACATGCTCCCATATAAAGTATGCGAGCACGGTCCGTAAAAAGCAAAAGATAGGACATGTCCTATATTTTGCAGGGGCTTTTTACGGCCCAGACACCTTCCTGCAAATATACGGGAAGGGGTCCATGGTCAATAGAAATGAATGGGTCCGTAATAGCAGACCATAATTATGGTCCGCAATTACGGACGAAATCTACGATTGTGTGCAAAAAATTAGGCCTAAATGAGAAAAAAAAATCCTAGAGACACCGTCTAAAATCTTGTAGATAGCTTCCACTCTTCTAGGAAGGCTATTTTAGCTGCAAAAGCGGGGACCTGACTGATACAGTACAGAACAGCAGTTCCGTTAGGAGGCAGGGACTCCTAGCATTATAAAATGGCTATGATGCCAGAAGTCCCGTTCACCTCTACCGTGGTCGAGCCGGGAAATCCAGCCGAAACTCTGACCATTTTTCACGGCCCAAACTCGGTCGTGTGCAAGAGGTGTTAGTCTTAATAGATGTTATAAAGCCATGCATTAACAAACTTGTACATTAATTACTTGATCATTATTATGTAAAATGATCTCATATTAATGTGAAAATATATATAAAATATTTCTGAAATAAAAAGAGGTATTCCCAGAATCAACAGTTATCACCTATCCTGTGGATAGGTGATAAGTGTCTAATCACTGGAAGCCCCACTGCTGGGACCATCACCAATTACTAGAGCGGGGGTCTTGAGGCCCCCATTCCTCATCACTGCAGCCCTTGTAGTAAGTAGGAGCTTGAATGTAGCGTCGGACAAGTATGTGTCCTGCCGCTCCATTAAATGTCTAAGGGAATGATGGAAACAGCTAAGCAATGTACTCGGCTGTCTCCTTCAGTCCAATAGACTTTGACTGGAGCTGCATTGTTCATGCTCATCTGCATTGAAATTTCTCTTCACTGGGGAGGTGCAGTGAGGAGGAATGGGGGGCTACGAACTCTGGGCCTAGTGATTGTTGGGGGTCCCAGCTGTGGAGGTGGCAGCAATTAGACACCTATCAACTATCCTGTACACAGCTGATAAATGAGGATTTTGGGAAAACCGCTTAAAAGAACTGGCACATTACCATGGTAAAGTAAAGATGTTCAACATAGCTATTTGCATTTATTTACGCTTTGTAAAAAAACATCTGATGCACTGCTATACAACTCCATTAGTGATAATTTAAGCAGCTTGTCTGTAGTCATTTGTATAAAAATGCATTATTCTATTTAACAATAAAATGAATTGGGATTACGTAGAAAACAGCTTAACCTGAATTATTTGAAAATCAACATCCTTTCAGAAATTAACATCCGAAAAATGGATTTTACAATATTAGTCAATCTAAATCCTTTGCATGTACATGTTACAGTATTGGACACTTTGTGCGTATGTGTGCAGATACCATTCAGTAAATATTCAGATGTATGAATAAACAAATTTAAGCTTGATGTTGCCATAATCAACATACTTTGGCCTTATTTAGGCCGGATTCACACGAGCGTGTGCGTTTTGCGTGCACAAAAAGTGCAGCGTTTTGCGCGCGTTGCAGTTCCGTGTGTCATCAGTGTTTGCTGCGTGGCTGTGTGATTTTCACGCATATGCCATCCTTATGACACGCGGTTTTGATGTTTAGAAAAAGAAACGAAGGAAGTGCTTTTATTTTTTCCTTCATTTCTTTATCTACTGTTGCGTGAATCACGCACGACACACGGAAGTGCTTCCGTGTGCTGCGCCTGATTTTCACGCACCCATTGACTTCAATGGGTGCGTGATGCGCGAAAAACGGCCAAGTATAGGACATGTCGTGAGTTTTACGCAGCGGACACACGCTGCGTGAAAATCATGGACTGTCTGAACGGCCCCATTGACTAACATAGGTCCGTGCGACGCACGTAATTTTCACGCGCGTATCATGGACGTAAAACACGTTCGTGTAAATAGGGCCTTATACGAACGTGTTTAAAATCCGTGATACGTCACACGGACCTATGTTAGTCAATGGAGCCGTTCAGACAGTGATTCGCGCAACAGTAGATAAAGAAATGAAGGAAAAAATAAAAGCACTTCCTTAATTTATTTTTCTAAGCAGCAAAACCGTGTGTCATAAGGATGGCAAATGCACGAAAATCACGCAGCCGCGCAGCAAACACTGATTACACACGGAACTGCAACACGCAAAAAACAGCGTTTTTTGCGCGCGCAAAACGCACACGTTCGTGTGAATAAGGCCTTTCAGAAATAGAAATTCTGCCTTTATATATCTTCCCGTGAGATCATTTTCTTTTCTTGATTGTTGTTTATCACTGCATATTACTATAAATGGCTGTTTTTCATGAATACTGGAATATTGCCAAATGGTTACCTATAGTTATTTTGCATCTCTAATAGACTATAATTTAGTATAAATTTATGCTTAAAAATATCTAGGTTTAAGAGCTTTAAAAGGGTGAAAGGTTCTAAATGTAAAAGGAAATAGCTTTATTATAGAGGTTCTCCTATCGAATGCAGTTTCTTTGTTATTAAAGACAGAAATATATAGTTGAAAATATGTTTTTAAACAAACCTAGAGAAGTTAGCTTCAAGTGAAGATTAGGGTTCCTAACAATAGCTATATATAGGTATATATAGATATATATATATATATATTTTTTTATATATATATATATATATATATATAAATATATAGATAGATATATATGTATGTATATATACATATATATATATCTATCTTTATATATATATATATATATATATATATATATATATATATATATATATATAGATATATATAGATATATATATATAGATATAGATATATATATATATATATATATATAAAATGCGATTAGCTAACACTTTCCATGTCAGAATAGGATTGATGCGTTGAGTGCTTGGGAAACATCTCAAAAATGAAAAAGATCCTGGGTAGTTGGTGGGCGCAATACACAATACTAGCTAGTTGCCGTTAGGCAAGAAAAGCCCTGTTTTCCAACTACCATAAAGATGAATGATAAATAAATAAAGTAAATTCTTTAATGTGCTATATATAGCAATGTAACAGACCACATGAAAATTAAAATTGTCACTGCTAGATTGCCGGGTAAACGTATGCAAGACAGCTGCCCATGCACTAGTGTAACACACCTATGAGCCAACGTAACACGACCGCTATCGTAGCCGTCAGTGATTGAGGTGTGTGCTTAGGTTTAGCCAGCAAAGCAGGAATTAAAATTAGAGAAGCCCCCCCGACATGTTTCGTTACTGCTGTAACGTCCTCAGGGGAAATGGGGCTAATCAACCCTTTAGCCCCATTTCCCCTGAGGACGTTACAGCAGTAACGAAACATGTCGGGGGGGCTTCTCTAATTTTAATTCCTGCTTTGCTGGCTAAACCTAAGCACACACCTCAATCACTGACGGCTACGATAGCGGTCGTGTTACGTTGGCTCATAGGTGTGTTACACTAGTGCATGGGCAGCTGTCTTGCATACGTTTACCCGGCAATCTAGCAGTGACAATTTTAATTTTCATGTGGTCTGTTACATTGCTATATATAGCACATTAAAGAATTTACTTTATTTATTTATCATTCATCTTTATGGTAGTTGGAAAACAGGGCTTTTCTTGCCTAACGGCAACTAGCTAGTATTGGGAAACATCTCAGTCCCTATAAAACAGGCTTACATGTTTTAAACTGACATCAGCTCTTACTCATAGTGTATGGTTAAAATAATCAAAATCCATCTCCTTTGTGCCCAGTGTAAGTTCTCATTAATCATCATTACATGTGAAGGTACAACAAGATGTGGTAAGTTGCAAAAGTAGCTACAGCACACATCACACTATTGTTAGGTTGCATTTCCACATTGTGGCCAAATCTAGACCCCATTCGCGACCCCACAAAACCAAAGCAAAATGCGGATTTCGCAAAAAGTTGCATCCTGTTATCAGGACTAAAAATACAAATATACAGCTTGAGGAATTCTAAAAACATATAAACAGTTGATAAAAGTTTTCAGAATTAAACCTTATGGAAATCACGTGTTTGAGTATCCAAAAAGCCTCACTTGTTAGAAGGCAACGTAGCCCGTCCTCTCCATGAGAAGGTTTATAAACTCATACCAAAGAATTTTAATTTTAATATGCCCAACCAATTGTTCTCAAGGGAGGTAAGCCACCGCCAAAGGTGACTGGCAATGGCTTATTCCCCTTTCCGCATAATTAACACATACATGCTTGGCGAAACAGAGCGCGCGTGTGTATGGCAAGGTTGGGAGAAATGTCTGTTGTACGAATTAGCATTCAGCTGACAGCTATTTGTTACAACTGCTGCCACGGACCGCCGCTGCTCACCTTCGGTGAACGGCCATGACCGCAGCCTCCTGGCCTTCTGCCAGCGTCTTCCACCCGGGAGACGCCAGCTGGCGTGGCCTTCCCGTCCTGGACTGTGCTGTAGAGTGCGCGCACTCATCTCCGGCCTTAAAGGGCCAGCACTCGCACTCTATAAAATTTCCCTATCCTATCCCCAGATCACCCTGGACAATAAAAAGGGCTCCACCCTTCCCCTCTATGCCTGAACGTTGTTGTAGTTTTCCCGTGTTCATATTGCAAATGGTCCCTTAGTGTTATCCTGCTCCCAGTGTTCCTGTGCCCTGTTACCTGTATCCTGTATCCCGTGCTGTGTTTTGTTCCTGAGCCTGTCTAGTGTTGGAGTCATGTCGTGCCACACCTGCTGTTATACGTCATGTCTGGTGTCATCTGCCACTCCTGGTATCATCCGCCATGTATGGTGCAAGCCACCACATCTAGCTCCATCCATGCCAGAGCCTCTTCCACTGTCTGGACTATATCAGGTACCCTTGTGCTATGAACTTTTATATAGACCGTGCAAAGACTGACTTGGCCAGCTGCCTCTCTGCTACGGCGGAGCAGCCTAGTGGTTCCACATACCCCTAGATCGTGACACTATTGATGGTGTATGGCCACATTATGTCAGTTATGTAGCCTCTCTGTTCCTACTGGATAATAAAGGTCTTAAATGGGCAAAACCCCCACTTAATAGGGTATATGAAAATTTGTTTTCTAAACCAAACAACCCCTTTAATTATTTGGGAGATTGTTGAACTTTTAAGTCCAATGTATAGTTTTAGCCACATTCCTGTAAGAAAGTTAAAGAAACTTTTAACAGGAATATCTTTTCTTAACATAGCATTTAAAATATTTTAATAGAAGAACATAACTCAACCTTTATTTCAACAAATGTCAAGATCTTCATTTGCTTTATAATTTGTAAAAAAAGAACAGAAAACATTAAAGAGAAGATCCAAGCATTTTGTGCTTGACTTTCTAACAGGTGCATCAATTTTAACCAATACTATGTGACCTCTTCAAGTGAAAGAAATATTTTAAATTTAAAAAAAAAAGCATTTCTCAATTCCATCATTTCACACTTTCTACTACTTATCCTCTTATCAGCTGGAATTTCATCAGACACAAAGATCAAAACACAAAGACAAGTGTGCAACTCAGTATACAAATATGAAAATGAAAAGACATTTAAAGGGAGTAAGTCTGTGGATATTCTTATCACCTAAAAAGAAGTTGTCTATAAGACAAGAAAAAGCTATGAAAAGTTATCTTGTGAGGTGTGACATAAAATGAATTGGAGTATAGTAAAAGGATGAGTTACGCTTTCAGAAAGAAATCTAAGCAGCATGGAACACTACTAGGATGTTCATTAGGATTGAAACAAAATGCTAGAAACAGACCGAAAGGTGAATGCATAAAACTGATGGTAACATAAAAGAGAAAAAAGTTCAAAAGTATAGATTTTGCGGATCAAAAAAATATTTCCTTACCTACTCAGTTGGAAACAATGTATTATTTATGCATTAACCCCTTAGTGACCAGCCTATTTTAGGCCCTAATGACCAAGTTTTTTAGTTTTTTTCTATAGTCGCATTAAAAGAACGATAACTTTTTTATTTTTCTGTCGACATAGGTGTATGAGGACTTGTTTTTTGCGGGATTAGTTGTACTTTTTAATGGCACCATTTTGGGGTACATATGATTTTTTTTATTAACTTTTATTAACTTTTTTCGGGGGCATAGAAAAAAAACCTGAAATTCCGCCATTGTCCTATCCGTTTTAAATTGACGCAGTTCACTGTGCGGTGCAAATAACACATTACCTTTATTCTATGGGTCGGTACGCTTACGATGATACCACATACATATAGGTTTTTTTATGTTTTACGACTTTTGCACCATATAAACTCTTTTGAACTAAAATGATTTGTTTTTGCATCGTCACTTTCCAAGAGCCGTAATTTTTGTAATTTTCAGTCAATGAGTTATTTTTTGGGTTGCTTTTTGCAAGACGAGACGTAGTTTTAATTGGTACTATGTTGGGAACATGGGAGTTATTAATTTACTTTTATTATGACTTTTTGGGGGGGCAATGGAAAAAAATAGCAATTTTGCCATTGTTTTTTGCTGTTTTTTTTTTACAGTGTTCACCTTACAGGTTAAATTACTATTGCCTTTATTGTATGAGCCATTACGGTCACGGCGATACCATATATGTGTACTTTTATTTATTTTTTACAGTTCACTAAATAAAACCACTATTTATGGAAAAAAACATGGTTTTATTTATTTTTTTACTGTAGTTTTATTAATAATTTTTATTTCACATACTTACTTTTTGTTTTAGTCCCATTAGGGGACTTTACTATGCGATCTTTAGATCGCTGCTATAATGCTTTGGTATACTTCATATACCAAAGCATTATTGCCTGTCAGTGTAACTCTGATAGCCAATCTATTAAGACGTGCCTCTGGCACATCCTAATAGGCATATGCCCAGGGCAAACCTGGGGGCTTTTATCAGGCCCCCGGCTGCCATGGCACCCCATCGAAGGCCCGCGATTGCATTTGCGGGCCGCCGATGGGTGAGAGAGGGAGCTCCTCCCCTCTCTAAACAAGTTAAATTCCGCGGTCGCTATTGACCGCGGCATTTAACGGGTTAAACGGCCGCAATTGAAGTCAAGTTTTATTGCGGTCATTGAAGCAGGAGCCCAGCTGTCATTAGACAGTTGAGCCCCGGCCCTAGCCTGCATGGGACACCCGTGCAGGTCTTTGGCTGGGCCGCCATGAAAAGGCGACGGCCTAGCCTAAGGCCCCTTAGTGACCCCCGTGAAAAGGCGTATTTGAAGTGTGGGCATAAATTAGTGAATTGTGCATAGGGGAAACCTACGTAAATAAGAAAAAGCTACATGTTTAACCCCTTCCCTCTTTAGCCACTTTTGACCTTTCTGACCGGGCCTCATTTTTCAAATCTGACATGTGTCACTTTATGTGGTAATAACTCCGGAATGCTTTTACCTATCCAAGCGATTCTGAGATTGTTTTCTCGTGACACATTGGACTTTAAGTTACTGGCAAAATTTGCTCGATATGTTCAGTATTTAATTGTGAAAAACACCAAAATTTAGCGAAAAATTGCAAAAATTTGCATTTTTCCCAATTTAAATGTATCTGCTTGTAAGACAGGCAGTTATACCACACAAAATTGTTGCTAATTAACATCCCCCATATGTCTACTTTATGTTGGCATCGTTTTTTGAACATCCTTTTATTTTTCTATGACATCACAAGGCTTAGAACTTTAGCAGCAATTTCTCAAATTTTCAAGAAAATTTCAAAAGGCCATTTTTACAGGGGCCAGTTCAGTTGTGAAGTGGTTTTGAGGGCCTTATATATTAGAAACCCCCAAAAAGTAACCCCATTTTAAAAACTTCACCCCACAAAGTATTCAAAACAGCATTTAGAAAATGTCTTAACCCTTTATACATGTCACAGGAATTAAAGCAAAGTAGAGGTGAAATTTACAAATTTCATATTTTTTTGCAGAAATAAATTTTTAGTACAATTTTTTTTATAACACAGAAGGTTTTACCAGAGAAATGCAACTCAATATTTGTTGCCCAGTTTCTGCAGTTTTAGGAAATCTCCCACATGTGGCCGTAGCGTGCTACTGGACTGAAGCACCGGCCTCAGAAGCAAAGGAGTACCTAGTGGATTTTGGGGCCTTATTTTTGTTAGAATAAATTTTAGGCACCATGTCAGGTTTGAAGGGCTCTTGCGGTGCCAAAACAGTCAAAATCCCCCAAAAGTGACCCCATCTGGGAAACTACACACCTCAAGGAAATTATCTAGGGGTACAATGAGCATTTTGACCGCACAGTTTTTTTACAGAAATTATTGGAATTAGGCCGTGAAAATTAAAATCAACATTTCTTCAAAGAAAATGTAGGTTTAGCGATTTTTTTTCTCATTTCCACAAGGACTAAAGGAGAAAAAGCACCGTAAAATTTGTAAAGCAATTTCTCCCGAGTAAAACAATACCCCACATGTGGTAATAAACGGTTGTTTGGAGACACGGCAGGGCTGAGAAGGGAAAGAGCGCTATTTGGCTTTTGGAGCTCAAGTTTAGCAGGAATGGTTTGCGGAGGCCATGTCACATTTACAAAGCCCCTGAGGGGACAAAACAGTGGAAACCTCCCACAAGTGACCCCATTTTGGAAACTACACCCATTGAGGAAATTATCTAGGGGTATAGTGAGCGTTTTGACCCAACATGTTTTTTGCATAAATTATTGGAAATAGGCCCTGAAAATGACAATCTAAATTTTTTCAAAGAAAATGTAGGTTTAGCTAATTTTTTCTCATTTCCACAAGGACTGAAGGAGAAAAAGCACCGTAAAATTTGTAAACCAATCTCTCCCGAGTAAAACAATACCCCACATGTGGTAATAAACGGTTGTTTGGAGACACGGCAGGGTTGAGAAGGGAAAGAGCGCTATTTGGCTTTTGGAGCTCAAGTTTAGCAGGAATGGTTTGCGGAGGCCATGTCACATTTACGAAGTCCCTGAGGAGCCAAAACAGTGGAAACCCCCCACAAGTGACCCCATTTTGGAGACTACACCCATTGAGGAAATTATCTAGGGGTATAGTGAGCGATTTGACCCCACAGGTTTTTTGCAGAAATTATTGGAAGTAGGCCCTGAAAATAAAAATCAACATTTTTTCAAAGAAAATGTAGGTTTAGCTTATTTTTACTCATTTCCACAAGGACTGAAGGAGAAAAAGCACCACAAAATTTGTAAAGCAATTTCTCCCGAGTAAAACAATGCCCCACATGTGGTAATAAACGGCTGTTTGGAGACACGGCGTGGCTTAGAAGGGAAAGAGCGCTATTTGGCTTTTGGAGATCACATTGAGCAGGAATGGTTTGCGGAGGCCATGTCACATTTGCAAAGCCCCTGAGGAGAAAAAACAATGAAAACGCCCAAAAAGTGACACCATTTAGGAAACTACACCTCTTGAGGAATTCATCTAGGGGTGTAGTGAGCATTTTGACCCCACAGATGTTTCATAGAATTGATTAGAATTGGGCAGTGAAAATAAAAACAATCCTTTTTCTTCAATAAGACGTAGCTTTAGCGCAAATTTTTTCATTTTCGCAACAAATAAAGGAAAAAAAAGAACCCAACATTTGTAAAGCAATTTCTACCGAGTACGGCAATACCCCATATGTGGTCATAAACTGCTGTTTGGGCAAACGGCAGGGCTCAGAAGGGAAGGACCGCCATTTGGAGTGCAGATGTTGCTGGATTGGTTTTTGGGCGCCTGTGGGCCCAAAACAGTGGAAAACCCCCAGAAGTGACCCAATTTTGGAAACTACACCCCTCAATGCATTTACCTAGGGGTGTAGTGAGCATTTTAACCCTGCAGGTGTTTTGTAGAAATTAGTGTGAACTCGATGTTGCAGAGTGAAAATGGGATTTTTTCCACAGATATGTGGACAATATGTGGTGCCCGGCTTGTGCCACCATAACAAGACAGCTCTCTAATTATTATGCTGGGTTTCCTGGTTTTAGAAACACCCTACATGTGGCCCTAATCTCTTGCCTGGACAGTCGACCAGGCTCAGGAGTGAAAGCGTACCATGTAAAATTGAGGCCTAATTTGGCGATTTACAAAGTATTGGTTCACAACTGCAGAGGCTCTGATGTGAAATAATAAAAATAAACCCCTGAGAAGTGACCCCATTTGGAAACTGCACCCCTCAAGGCATTTATTAAGGGGTGTAGTGAGCATTTTCACCCCACAGGTCTTTTCCATAAATGAATGCGCTGTGGATGGTGCAAATTAAAAATTTATATTTTTCCCTAGATATGCCATTCAGTGGCAAATATGTGGTGCCCAGCTTATGCCACTGGAGACACACACCCCAAAAATTGCTAAAAGGGTTCTCCCGGGTATGACGGTGCCATATATGTGGAAGGAAACTGCTGTTTGGGGACGCTGTAGGGTTCAGATGGGAGGAAATGCCATTTGGCTTTTGGAGCGTGGATTTTGCCTGGTAGTAGTTTTGTTTGGAGTCTTACTGGTGTTTCCGTTTATAATGTAGGGCATATGTAAGCCGGGTGGAGTATATAAGGGGCATAGTCAGGTGGTATAATAATGGGGTAAAAAAAAACAATAAAATAATCCATAGATGTGTGTTACGCTGTGACACAATCATTTCTGCACAGGCCAGTGTCGCACTGATAAATGGCGTCCTTTCTTATCCCCCTTTTGGTCCACACTCCGCGCCTTTGTAGTTTGGGGAATTTTGCTAGGAAGTGTTGTCCTGGTATAATACGGGCACCCTCGCTTCCAGCAGATATGTTTGGGCCCTCCCTTTCCTGGTTCCCTAATTTTAGGTCCTTGATAAATCGCCTCTTCAAACAGAAGAAATGTTCCCCTCGGGCACAACGGCACATTTCCTGACTTATTGGAGCCATAACTAATTTTATTTTTCATAGACGTAGCGGTATGAGGGCTGGTTTGTTGCGGGACGAGCTGTAGTTATTATTGGTACCATTTTGGGGTACATGCGACTTTTTGATCACCTTTTATCCTATTTTTTGGGATGCCAGGTAAACAAAAAAACGCAATTCTGGCACAGCTTTTTTTGTTTTTTTTTATACAGCGTTCACCACGCATTATAAACTACATGTTAACTTTATTCTGTGGGTCAGTACGATTCCGGTGATACCAAATTTATAGCACTTTTTTATGTTTTACAACTTTTTGCACAATAAAATTACTTTTGTAAAAAGAATGTATTTTTTCTGTCGCCAAGTTGTGAGAACCATAACGTTTTAATTTTTTTGTCGACGGAGGTGTATGAGGGCTTGTTTTTTGCGGGACGAGCTATAGTTTTTATAGGTACCATTTTTGGATACGTGCGACTTTTTGATCACTTTTTATTCTAACATTTGTAGGGCAAAGTGACTAAAAAACAGAAACTCTGGTAACGTTTTTTACGTTTTTTTTTACGCTGTTCACCGCGTGCAATAAATAATATAATATTTTGATACCTCAGGTCGTTACGGTCGTGGCGATACCAAATACATATGGTTTATTATTATTTTTCAATAATAAAGGACTTGATAAGAGTAAAAGGGGGATTGTGTTTTATTTGATTACTTGAAACTTTTATTGTTTTCAAACTTTCATTATTTGCACTTTTTTTTACACTTTTTTATACTTTTTTTACACTTTTTCTCAAGTCCCACTAGGGGACTTGAAGGTATAATGGTCAGATTTTTTTTTTTCTAATACATTGCACTACCTATGTAGTGCAATGTATTAGATCTGTCAGTCATTCACTGACAGCAAGCCGATTAGGCTTCGCCTCCCGGCGGGGCCTAAATCGGCTTCCGTAATGGCAGAGCAGGAGACCATTGTGTCTCCTGTTGCCATAACAGCAGTCGCCAGTCCTGATTGCCTGTCAGGGCTGGCGATCTGCTAGTAACCGCTACGATGCAGCAATCGCTTTCGATTGCTGCATCGAAGGGGTTAATGGCAGGGATCGGAGCTAGCTCCGGTTCCTGCCGTTACAGGTGGATGTCAGCTGTACAGTACAGCTGACTTCCACCGCTGATGACGCCAGATCAGCTCCTGACCCGGCGCCATCTTGCCGGCAGCTACGGAAGCCGATCAGTCTCCGCCGCCGGGCGGATCTTGACCGGCTTCGGTGCTAGGCAGACCGGGAGGCCAGTATTAGGCCTCCGGTTGCCATTGCAGCCACCGGAACCCCGGCAATTTCATTACTGGGGTTCCGATGAGCTGCAAACACCTTAAGTGCAGCGATCGCGTTTGAGCGCTGCACTTAAAGGGTTAATGGCGGGGATCGAAGCTAATTTCGGTCCCCGCCGTTACAGCCGGATGTCAGCTGTAAGATACAGCTGAGATCCGGTGATGATGGCACCGGCTCAGCTTCTGAGCCGGTCCCAAACATTCGGCGTACATGTACGGCAAGATGCGGGAAGTCAATGCTTTCCATGACGTACATGTACGGCAAATGTCGGGAAGGGGTTAAAGCAATACTAATCTTCGCTGAGGAATGATAATTTTGTTTACATTCTATTAATCAAACAATGTTTACAGTTGTATTCATTTTTATATATCTAGAACAAATCATTTTTGCATGGTACTTTACAGGAATATTGTCCATTATTAAAGCTGTAGACCCCATACTTCATTACTTTGGGCAGCATCATAGGGTCACAGTAAGGGTATGTGCACACACACTAATTACGTCCGTAATTGACGGACGTATTTCGGCCGCAAGTCCCGGACCGAACACAGTGCAGGGAGCCGGGCTCCTAGCATCATACTTATGTACGATGCTAGGAGTCCCTGCCTCGCTGCAGGACAACTGTCCCGTACTGTAATCATGTTTTCAGTACTGGACAGTAGTTCCATGGAGAGGCAGGGACTCCTAGCATCGTACATAAGTATGATGATAGGAGCCCGGCTCCCTGCAGTGTGTTCAGTCCACTACTTGCGGCCGAAATACGTCCGTCAATTACGGACGTAATTAGTGTGTGTGCACATACCCTAAGGATATGTTCACATGGTTTATTTTGGAGCATAAAAGTATCATATTAAGCTTCAAAATACACTTGAAATAAACCTGCAAACAGTTTCCCACTGATTTCAATGGGAAATGCGATATGCTGTTCAGATGAAGCGTATTTTTAAGCTGATAAATTTTAAAAAAAAAACGCCTTGTAAATAGAAGGCTTGTAAAGAGAATTAGCATGTTACTTCTTTGATTCGTTTTTGGAGTTGATTTTCCTAAAAATGCCTAAAAAAACAGCAAGATTCATTTTCACTTTAATTTTCCCTTGAAAATGCCTGATAGTTTTCAGCCACTTATTTTTGTACGTGTGAACATACCCAGAGGCCTTACTGGTCTAAACCAGTTCATTGTATTCGATATGAAACATTTAGAACATGTCTTAGAAAATGCCTTTATATTATGTAGGCCAACAATAATCTGATTTTTTTTTTTTTTTACAAATATAATTTAGACATAATTGGTTGCATATTATTTACTGTGATAAAATCATAATGCCTGTCAATGCTAGTTATCATCTACTTAACATCCATTTCAAAGACTGTTACTTTTATTTTCTCTTTAATTTGATCAAATGAAATGATGGCCTACAGTTCTCAATTCTATTTTTTTAAATTGTAAACCACCTCAATCTTTTAGAATGATGTGATGCCACGTGTAAAAAAGCACACACAGCAATGCTTATTAATACAATGTAACACAAAGTATGATTCAACACTCCATGTACTTGTTGACTTGTTGGAAATCCATATAGAGTTACATCTAACGATATGTGTACAATTCTTTGCCCCAGCTAACCACAGAACAAACTGGAGACGCATCTTGCTTTGGTGCCACCACTTAGTGGGTGAAAGGGAAGGTATGATAACTGGAAGCCATCTACTTAAGAGAAATCCTGGGAGTGGAAGTGGTATTGAAGGCTCTAGCACTTTTGAAGAAAGATGGATGACAATAGTAATGTTTACAAGAGAAAGGAGATCTAGCATACTCACCCACTGACTGTAGTTACTGACTGTATTTTAAAAAAAAACCTCAACAAGGACTCCCTAATGCAAATATTAGGTATAAGGTGGAATTTTAATTTAATGTACAGAGCAGAAATCTATTTAAGTGTGCATGTATTCAATCAAGCCAGGCACACGACCATTACGGTAAGCAATTACAAACCAATTTACTTCAATTGTCCATGGACACTTTCCCACTTTATTTATGGGAAGGTGTCCGGGCCATAGAAGTGTACCGCAAAAGATAGGACATGTCTTATCTTTTGCTTTATACGGACCGTGCTCCCATACTTTGTATGAGAGCACGGTCCGAAAATGGGGACGACTGTCCGCTGCCGTCGGCCTGCTGGCCGTGCCTGCAATCATGGTCCGTCATACGGGCATGGCCGTGTGCATGGCACCTTAAAGGAACAGTGTCATCACAAATTATTTTTTTATATGTTAAAGATGTTAGTGCTTTATTAAAAACGTTTATATTCATTTGTGTGTTTGTGTTTTACTTTTTCTTATTTTTACACTTTTTCTTCCCTATGGGGGCTGCCATTTTTTGTTCCATTTCTGTGTGTGTCGATTAACGACACATACAGACATGGAATACGGCAGCCACAGTCCCATAGGGACTGCGAACGGCTCCCGTCCCATTGACTGCAGTGTACGGCGTCTGTGTGGGAACTGCGCATGCGCCGCTCCCACACAGTCCTATTCGAAATTGGCGCCGTCCGGCGCCATTTTCCTGTGGACCGGAAGTCGCGGCCGGACAATAATATTACTACTTCCGGTCGCGGCTTCCGGATTTGTGCACTTGCACCAGCGGCAGCAAACGGAGCGGACGGGCCGGAGGGAGCCGCGGCGGCAGGAGCAGGTAAGAGATTTCAATGTATGTTCGTGTTTGTGTGTGTTTACTACTGTATGTAAACCTACTACACTGTGGGTTAGCTCAAAAAATGGCGACACACAGTGTAGGTGGTTACATCGTTCAAACCCCTCGTTTATCCCGGCACTAGCCAGGATAAAGGAGGGGGGGATGCTGAGAGCTCACTAGAGCGAGGGCTTTTAACCCAACGTTGCAATGCTGCAATTTTGGGAACAGCTCCATCTAGTGACCAAAAATGGCTAGTATTATAAATTAGAAATAATTTATAATATTTCCTGGACTCGTGCAAAAAAATAAAAAAAATTTGAACAATGTTTAATCACCCACACACTAAATGTTTAATTTTTAAAAAAAAAACATGTTTTTCTGGCAACACATTCCCTTTAAAATTTAGTATTTATTTTAATCTTTGTGTTTTTGGCAAAGACGAGAGCCTATGAGCTACTCTTTTAATACTATTACTGTAAAGGATTTACCAGACACAGCTTCTGTGTCGACGCCCGTGATTAATCAGTCTGCCTCTGCTCCTAGGTCTGATAGAGTGACTCGATCTGCTACCACTCAGGCTGCCAGGCTGAGGAGTGGGAGAACCTATCACAGCCTGGCCAGACGGAGCTAGCTTCCGCCCTCGGTCTATTTATGCCTTTGTTTCCTGCTTTTCCTTTGCCTGTGATTCTGTCTGATTTCCTGGCTCTGCTGTTCCTGCTTGTACTATTGACCTCTGCTTCAATTTGACCCTGGCTTTACTAACTACTCTCCTGCTCTGCGTTTGGTACCTCGTACACTCCTGGTTTGACTCGGCTCATTCACTACTCTTGTTGCTCACGGTGTTGCTGTGGGCAACTGCCCCATTTCCCTTAGCTTCTGTGTACCCTCGTCTGTTTGTCTGTCGTGCACTTATTGAGCATAGGGACCATCGCTCAGTTGTACGCCGTCGCCTAGGACGGGCCGTGCAAGTAGGGAGGGACTGAGTGGTGGGTAGATTAGAGCTCACCTGTCTGTCTCCCTACCCTGACATTACAATTACTAATTCTATTAAACATTAACATTGGTAATTACGTTTATGAATATTTAACTATGAGCCAAACAGACATTATAATCACTGAAAATATTCACGATTAAAAAAGTAAGACAAGCATTGGCAGTAATTTGAAAATATACCCATATTGGTGCTTACCACGATAGATTTTAATCTCATTCTGGGAATAACTTGTTTATATTCCAGTGTTCAGATTCTTTCTTAAGTAATTCAATGACAATATTTTGTTGTTTTGATCCAGTCAAGGAAAATAATACAAGAAAATCCATTGAAGTAGAAGGCAAGACACCATATTTGTGAGCTATAACATCCTTTACAAACACGAAGTAAAAAGGACGGTGACAATGTGAGTTAAGAACAATGCATGTTGTTTACTTAGCCTTGGTTACTCAGTATTCATATATGCAATGCAACAGGTGAAAGCAAATGCTCAAAGGTATGATTATGTTTAGATAGAAAAAAATATTTAACCCTACAGAATCAGGGAGTGCAAACCAACAAAATTATTAAATACGAAGCCATCTTTACTGTTTTATTATAATATCACCACCATTGAAACAGAATTGCAAAGATATATGTTACCATAACCATTAAGGTGTGATTTGTGTTTTGACCCCTTAATGACCAGCCTATTTTAAATCTTAATGAAAAGCTATTTTTTACGTTTTTCCATCGCCGCATTCCAAGAGCTATAACTTTTTTATTTTTGCATCGACATAGCAGTCTTGTTTTTTGCGGGACAAGTTGTATTTTTTAATAGCACCATTTTGGGGTACATATAATGTATTTTTTAATAAACAGATTTTTATTGATCCAGTATACATCTAATCATTACATACAGCAATGAAACATTGCAAACAGAGCATTGGGATAAGGATCACATTTTTTACAGAAAAAAAAAAAAGAAACATACAAACAAACAAACAAAACTCCGGATCCAGACACGGCAAATTGACCACATATTCGACTAAGGTAATCATAAAAGTATGTTGGAGTAAGTAGAGTCACATATAATTTATTAATTCATTTTTATAAACTTTTTTTTGGGGGGAATAGAAAAAAATATGAGATTTCGCAACTCTTTTTTGCGTCCTAAATCGACACAGTTTAACGTGTGGTATAAATAACACAGTAACTTTATTTAGCGTGTTTTTACGATTGCAACAATACCAAATTTGTATTGTGCTTTTTTTATTTTTTATGTTTTACTACTTTTACACAGTAAAAACACTTTTTTTTTTTTTTTTTTAATTATTTGTTTTTGTGTCTCCATATTTGAAGAGCCATAACTTTTTCATTTTTCCACCGATGCAGCTGTATGAAGGCTTTTTTTTTCGGGACGACTTGTAGTTTTTATTGGTTCCATTTTGAAGTAGATGCGACTTTTTGATCACTTCTTATCACATTTTTTTTATGCCAGGATTCACAGAACACAGCAATTTTCGCATAGTTTTTGATTTTACTTTTCTACGGCTTTCACCGTGCGCGCACTGCGATCCGATCACTTTTATAATACACTACAATACTTTTGTATTGCTGTGTATTACTGCCTGTCCGTTTAAAACTATTTAAAAACTATTTATTGAGCACCGCATCTGAGGGGTTAAACGGGTGAGATCAATACTGATATCGATCTCCCCCGTTAGAGCAGGACTCCCCCCAGCCCTCAGCTACCTCTGGTAGCGGAGAGCAGGGAGATTTAATGGCTCCCTGCTCTGTTTATTTATTCTGATGCAGCACCGTAAAAAGGCATATGCATCAGAATAAAGCCCATTAGTGGCCACTGTGAAAAGGCGTATTGGCGGTCACTAACGGGTTAAAAACAACCCATGTGGATATAAAATAAGAAATGTTTTTGATAAATGTTTTGTTTTTTTTAAGTTTACTTAAACAGTATAATCAGACGATGAACGAGCGTTTGCTCATTCATCAGCTGATCGTTGCTCGGTTTACACAGGACAATGATCAGGAACGAGTGTTCATATGAATGCTCGTCTGCCGGATCATTGGCCCGTGTAAAAAGGCCTTAACTCTACATCGACTAACAAGCCAAAATAATGGTTAAACATTTAAAAACAGATTGGCTCCAGATTGATAAGAGTTAGGCTGGGTTCACACGACCTATTTTCAGGCGTAAACGAGGCGTACTATGCCTCGTTTTACGCCTGAAAATAGGGCTACAATACGTCGGCAAACATCTGCCCATTCATTTGAATGGGTTTGCCGACGTACTGTGCAGACGACCTGTAATTTACGCGTCGTCGTTTGACAGCTGTCAAACGACGACGCGTAAATTGACTGCCTCGGCAAAGAAGTGCAGGGCACTTCTTTGCAACGTAATTTGAGCCGTTCTTCATTGAACTCAATGAAGAGCAGCTCAAGATTACAGGCGTCAAAGACGCCTCGCATAATACGAGGAGCTGCTTTTACGGCTGAAACGAGGCAGCTGTTTTCTCCTGAAAACAGTCTGTCATTTCAGCCATAACAGCCAGCTAGCGTGTGAACATACCCTTAGACAAGATTGCATACTAATTCAACCTATCTGATAAAAGTATAATACAAGAAGCTGGACTGGAGATAAAAATAGAAGAATAATTGAAGAAATATGAACAACAGCCTTTTAATTGCTGATGACACTAAAGTCATTAAAATATAACTCCTCAAGACCTTTATATGAAAGGTTAGAAGAACCAAGTGAACAAACAGATCTCCAGTTAAATATGAAGAAGATAAAGGCTTTTATATTTAATCAGTTACATTTAGAAAACAATGACAAAGTAAAACGTTTTATCCTTAAAGAGGCTCTGTCACCAGATTTTGCAACCCCTATCTGCTATTGCAGCAGATAGGCGCTGCAATGTAGATTACAGTAACGTTTTTATTTTTAAAAAACGAGCATTTTTGGCCAAGTTATGACCATTTTTGTAATTATGCAAATGAGGCTTGCAAAAGTCCAAGTGGGTGTGTTTAAAAGTAAAAGTCCAAGTGGGCGTGTATTAGGTGCGTACATCGGGGCGTTTTTAATACTTTTACTAGCTGGGCGCTGTGAAGAGAAGTAACATCCTCTTCTCTTCAGAACGCCCAGCTTCTGACAGTGCAGATCTGTGACGTCACTCACAGGTCCTGCATCGTGACGGCCACATCGGCAGCAGAGGCTACAGTTGATTCTGCAGCAGCATCAGCGTTTGCAGGTAAGATCGACTTACCTGCAAACGCTGATGCTGCTGCAGAATCAACTGTAGCCTCTGGTGCCGATGTGGCCGTCACGATGCAGGACCTGTGAGTGACGTCACAGATCTGCACTGTCACAAGCTGGGCGTTCTGAAGAGAAGAGGATGTTACTTCTCATCAGAGCGCCCAGCTAGTGAAAGTATTAAAAACGCCCCGATGTACGCACATAATACACGCCCACTTGGACTTTTACTTTTAAACACACCCACTTGGACTTTTGCAAGCCTCATTTGCATAACTACAAAAATGGTCATAACTTGGCCAAAAATGCTCGTTTTTTAAAAATAAAAACGTTACTGTAATCTACATTGCAGCGCCTATCTGCTGCAATAGCAGATAGGGGTTGCAAAATCTGGTGACAGAGCCTCTTTAACTGAAGGAGGTAGCAAAGCAAAGTGTAAGAACTAGAAAGCATTGTCTATTATAGTGACATTTCTATATACTAATGTCAGAGTTCTCCAGGGGATATATCCTCTGTAACTCTATATTAATGTGAATCAAAGAGTAAACAATGGGTCTGTGAAAGCATTAAAGGGGTCGTCTGCTCTGCATGATCCCCTTTACTGGAAGAGTCCCATAACTATAAGGTGATCACAGGGTGTGCCACTCTTGGGAACTTCAATGATCAGCTGTAATCTGTGGGAGAACCTGGCAGCAAGTGTTCAATTCCCCTGCAGTGCCACCAAAGGGCTAATTAAGCATACTTGGTGCCCATTGAAATCAGTCCGTGTAATGTACAGATGTGCCAGGTTTCCCAGAGTGGAGGGCACTCTTTCAAATCCCGTTTTATAGCATTCTAAATGAATAAAGAGGGGTTTCCCATCCAGCTCTTTCATGATAAAGGGTGGCTTCAAAGAGTGTGTTTATTTTGTAATTATTCTAAAAGTTAATTTGTTAATTTAGCAAATTGTTGGCAGTATAAAAGTTGAGCATTGAGCATGTCCAAATAATAACTAAATCATATCCTTTAGGAATGGAGAAGTTACAGATCCATATTATTCCCAATGAAGTATAATAATAAAGATCTGTAATACGGATGTAGCCATCTTTAACTTGAATGTGATAACTTGCTGCAGAGTGATATCACACAACAAAAACAATTGAAATGTCATTGAAAAAGTCAAGCTAAGGTATCTAGCCATTGTTTATTTAATGTGTTAAAAGTCAAGCTAAAGATGGCTACATCCGTACCAATCCTCATTATTTCCATAGAACTCAGTAGAGTCTAAAAATGATGGATCTATGTTTTAGAGCCCATTGATTATTGACCAGTATTCTCCTTTTAGGTGTTAAAAGATTCTAAAATATGGATCTCTGGTATTCTAAAAGGAAAACAGATCTGAATTATATATTAGAAGTCAATGGAGTAGTATCACAGATGACTCTATTTAGACTTTATTGACTTCTGCAAGAAAAAAATGGATCCATAATACGTTTCTCCAGTTGCTCATTTGTTGTAAATTGATCTAGTTGGCAGGTGTCACATACTGTGCAGAAGAATGAGATGTTAGGTGGCGTATGTGATGGCTTTCATTTTATTTTAAACCCCTAGAATTAACATGGCAGGTTTCTTCATGTACACAATATCTGTTCAATAGTCCAAAAAAGTACAGGTACAAACTTTCTTTCTGACATTCAGCAGTTGCCATAATGCAATCTTTCCTTATGATACAGTGTTTAATTTAGCAACAGGTTGGAAAAGTTAACTTTCTTTTCTAGTTGCTTTCTGTCACTGATTCAGTAATGATACAGTGGGTCATATATATATAAGAGAAGTACTTATTTTTGACAATAGGCCACATGACAGCTTGGAATTCATTCTTTCAGGATCGCTAAGGGCATATCTAACATATCTATGTGACATTTTTTTTTTTCGATTTTACATTTTGAGTGAGAAAACTGTAGTTTACTGACCTAGTGAATAAAGGACGACTATATATTTCTGAATGAGAATAACGATCAGGTGTTTTGAAGCCTTAGTCTCCTGCAGGGACTTGTATTTTAGATTATTTTTAGTTTTTCACTCTGCAGAGAAAAAACCGACAACCAAGTCACGTCCTTTCTTTATGCTAAATTATTGCTTGAAAAATAATAGGTTAAAATAGCAGAACATTTAATACTAAATGTAAATATATGTAACAAGCTTGAAGGTACAGTATTATTTGGAAAATTATTGTAAGTATTTCCACAGTTTAACTAAAACCTAAATTACAACATAAAAGTCATACTAAACCCCCATATCTATATACTTTTTTTAAAGTAGACACCTAGAACATTGTCAAAATGCCACTCAGCACTTTATATACACAGGCACCGTCAAGCAATTTTGTGTCAAATTGTAAATTTTCATACAAAATGCATAAAATAATGATATTTGTGGCTAAAATTGTGACACAAGCAGCAAATTAGATGCACCACACATCCTACAAATATAAATTCAATAAGGGTAGAGTTCATACGTATCACTTATGCCTATGTCTACATGCACATATCTTCATAAAATCACCCGAATTTAAGGGGCCAAAAATCTGGTTTTAAGATGGAAACTTAAATTTAAAATACAAGGATTACACACCTTAAAAAGTGAGTGCACGCCCAAACCCTATATATTTCCTGAAAGCAGACAACCTGATGATCACATTTGTCTTGAAATGCTGGTGGCAGCCATGTCTAACTTCAAGAAACATTGTGACAAACAGGAATTATTGTTTTAAAAAATGCATTTTAACATATATTTGCGCATAAATTCACATACAAACAGAGGTTTACAGACAAAAACAATGCAAAAATAATAGATCAAGGTGTGCAAAGATCATAAATAATCACAAATGTCTACATCAACAAGAGCTTGTGCTCTCAATAATGCTGAAGCAGAAGTCATGAATATTTGCCCATCATACACAAACGTATTAAAAATATGTACTGCACATGGTAAACAGCTTCTCTGCTACTAAAATGTCAATTTTTGACGGCGCACAGCATGCCATATATAAAAGTTCACACAACCACCTTTACACAACTTTGCATCAGTGATTGTAAACAAAGCTTGCATAAATATTCAAATTTGCAACTAAAATGTATACTCAAGAAGACCCCTTATGCAAACAATTTTTACTCTAAAAAAAACTGTAAGATGTAAAGAGTTCATACATACCAAACATGTCTATGTTCACAGGTGTAAACACAGCCTAACCATAATCAATATTCACAAATTCCTAAACATAACCTAATGCATTAACTAATACAGATTTTTTTATTTGTAGAACTAGTTGGAAACGATCATTTATGACAAATGTCCGTGGATGTAAATGTCTATTACTATAGTGTTGAACAGGCATCACAAGAGGAGTGGTAAGCAAATTTTACACAAAATATCAAGTACAGAAAGGATAGGGATAGTGTAAAACGTACAAACTTTATTGAAGTTTGTGTGTGGTGTGAGTGCTTAGTACAACTTATTTGATGCTGCGATCCGTGTGCTAGCAAACGTCCGGGTCGTGGTATCAATAAATGGCCTACCTAGGCGCAGTGTGTTGGTTAGATGAGCTATGTATAAAGCTCAACTTCTCACTCCTTTTCTGAAAAACGTATGTTCTCTGATTGATAAAGGGTGGGTAACATGAACAAAAAATGTTGTTGCCCCTCCCCCTGAGGTAATTTACAGCCATAAAGGGACAGAAGGAAGATCACATATACTCCTCCTCTTCCTGCTTGCTGTCTGCATGTCCCTAGTTGCCCCCCTTTTCCTCCTCCACACGGCTGAAGTGATTCTTCTATTTAAAACAAGACCTATATCACAGCTCTAATGTCTAACTTGTTGGCAGATGATGCCACCATAGCTCAGAAGTAGTTATTTTTAATTTTTATTATGTTGGCCAGCTCTGTGCTGTACTGTTGTTCTCATTTTGCTAGGGCTTCTCTGGACTAAAGGACTAGAGCTTCTATGATTTATTTTTCCTCTCACAGACATTGCCTATATTTACAGCTGCCTTATTGCCCCTCTTTTTACATGGTGTTAGGTAGTGCTGTAATTACTCACTCTCTGCTTTTAGTACTCATCTCTGCTGCTCTGCTATACTCTGCACTATCTGCTGCCCAGCATGTGAAACAGGATCCCTCCAGAGAGAGGGAAAGGAGAGAGCAGGGAGCAGTGGAGATAAGAAGCATGTAATGTCTGATGTATTGTACACTACAGGGAGCGTAAGAGAGAGAAGAAGGGAGATAACCAATTATTCAGTGTACAGAATGTCACACAGTCAGGACATTAACTCCAGGAGCATGGATATGTGACTGCATTTCAGATACAGACAGTATAGCACAATAGTAAGTGTCTAATATTTCTGCCAATAAACCATCTGCATACAATTTTTAATTGAATGCTCTGTTCATAGGTTTAGTGTCACTGTCTTGCAGTACAGTAGTCTAGTAGTTTAATGCCTGTGCATGGTCTACATTTATTTAATATTATGTTGCTGCTATCCGATATAAATGACAAAATGCTACATTGTAATGTAGGTTTTTTTAGGGACCAAAAATACATAGCAACGATCAGAAAACAAAGATTATCATAATTTCTGTGATAATGACACTCAACCTCCCATTAGCAGGGTCACAAATGATTGTGTCTCAATTTGAAGTGATTTCCAACATAAAGTATTGTTCATTTAAGAATTCCACATCTCAAATAAGAATATTGGAACCTAGTTAACATCCAACTTGCAGTTTCCATGCTTTTGTTCTAGGACAACAAAGGTTTTTAACTATGAAGGAGCTGAAAAAAAATAATCAAGAGATGATTCTCCAATGCCATCTGATAGACTATAAAAACAAATTTCTCTACTTTCAGTCTTGTTTAGATTGGTTCTCAATCAATGCAGAAATGTGTGTTGTGTGCATTTATGAGATCTAAGTGGTAACATGCATACAGCCCCTACTTATAGAGAGTGCTGCACTTTTTGTATATTGTTGTAGCATGGTTAGCCATGGACTATATTGGGCTGGTCATGTGTCCTTAACCCCTTCCCGCCGCAGCCATTGTTCAGATTTTCAATTTCATTTTTTCCTCCCCACATACCAAAAGCGATATTTTTTTTATTTTTTCGTCAATAAAGTCCCATGAGGGCTTGATTTAGGCGGGACGAGTTGTAGCTGTTCATGGCACCATTTATTAGACCATATAATGTACTACAAAATGGTCAAAAAATTATTTGTGTGGTAGAAAAAGGAACATAAAACAACGATTCCGCCAAAGTTTTTTGCACCTAGTTTTTACAGAATTCACTGTGCTATTAAAACAAAATGTTAACTTTATTTTGCGGGTCAATACGATTACGATGATACCAAGTTTATATAGTTTTTCTATATGTTACTACTTTTACAAGGAAAAACCTAACTGTGGAAAATAACATTTATTTTGTGTGGCCAAATTCTGAGAGCCGTAACTTTTTTATTTTTCCGTCGATTAAGTGTCACGAGGGCATATTTTTTGCGGGATGAGCTTTAGTTTTTAATGGTACCATTTTGGTGTTTTGATAACTTTTTATTCAATTTTTTTGTGGGAGATGAGGTGACCAAAAACAGTGATTGTGCCGTTATGCTTTTTTTTGTTTTTACTGCGTACACTGCGCGGGTTAAATAATGTTGTAATGTAATAGTTCAGACTTGTATGGACGTGGTGATACCAATTATGTTTATTTTTATTTTTTTAATGCTTCAGGGAAAAAATTGGAAAATGTTTTTATTTTAAACTTTTAATATTTTTTTTTGTACATAAAAAACAACAACTTTATTTAACTGATTTTTACTTTATTTTTTTAGTCCCCCTGGTGGATTTGAACCAGCGATCATTGGATCGCTTTCACTTTATACTTCAATACTAATGTATTGTGGTATAGCATCTTTATGACAGGCTTCTATTAGCAACCATCGGTACCCCAAAATCTCATCTCTGGGGGGCTGATGAGCTGTTGGAGGGACCCTCTTTCTAATGATTTAATTGCGCTGTCGCTATTGACTGCGGCGTTGAATGAGTTAAACAAGCGGGATTGTGCTCGAGCGCGATTCCAGTCATTACTATGAAGTGTTGGCTGTACCATACAGCTGACACCTGCATTGTATGTAGCGGACTCGGCTTTTGAGCCCGCTACATACTTCCCCTACCCGGCCATGTCGGGAAGGGTCTAAACAAAAACCCAAGTGATATGCCATCATCGTTTTGGATGAGATAGCACCTTCAAAGGGATTGTTTAGGATTCACATGGCTGCTTTCTTTAAAAAAAAAATTGCCACACCTGTCCATGGATTGCATCTGGTATTGCAGCTTAGCACC
This sequence comes from Rhinoderma darwinii, assembly GCF_050947455.1. NCBI lineage: Eukaryota > Metazoa > Chordata > Amphibia > Anura > Rhinodermatidae > Rhinoderma > Rhinoderma darwinii. Next base: position 80,217,836 of record NC_134687.1, read on the forward strand.
ATTGAAATATATGAGGCTGAGCTACAATACCACACAACCTGAGGACAGACGTGCTTCTACACTCATCAACATTGAAATTGTAACACCAAGAAGGGCAAGCTGTAAGGTTATGCAAATCGAGGAAGTAGCAGGTGTCGCTAAGATCTGCAAATTATCACATTTTGAAGCACCTAGCTCCAATCTGTGGCATGTGGGAGGCATAAAAGCCAGATTGAAAGAAAAGTTTTTTAGCCACATGAAGCCTCAAAAATCAAATCAAGTATTGTGGGATGACTGTGTGATTCCCCCTGATAGTCGATGTGCCAGTTATCGCAACATGTTGCATACTGAGAGGGACAGAATCCTTAAACTGAGAGACCTTGGTTTATCACTCCGGCCGATCGGTATGCGCCTAGGCCGAGATGTCAGCACTGTTAAAAATGACGTGACCCTGAGGTTGGGAGAACAACAACAAACAGGAATGACAGCAAATGGTGTACAGAGGCAAACCTCTGAATGGACAGATCGAATGGCGCATAGTGATCCATTCTGTACTGCAAGTGAGATTGGATGTCACATCCCAAGCCTAGGGCGGCAACCAGTGTCGACGCAAACTATCAGAAGGCGTTTGTACAACATTGGGCTATGAGCCAGATGTCCAACTGCAGGCGTTCCATTGATGCCACAGCTCTCGAAGGCTATCATGGTGGACAGCAAGATGGCAATGGAGGCTGGAATGATGGTCTATCCCCTTCAGTGATGAGCCCCGCTTTTGTCTCGGATGCAATAATAGCCGGAGATTGGTCTGGAGACCATGTAGGCAACGTCATAAAGAGGCCTTCACAAGGGAACATCACACTGGTTCTACTCCCGGAGTTATGATGTGGTGTATGGTGCCTGGACAGCTCTAGTCTTCATTTCGGGTACACTAACAGCTCGGCGTTACATTGATTTGGTCGTGGAACCAGTGGTACGCCCATTTTTTCAAAGTGTCCCAGAAGCCATTTTTATCAGGACGCCAAGCCACATGTTGCTCATGCTACTGTGAGCAGCCTGCGTGGCTTAAACATCTTCGGACTTGTCTCCCATAGAGCACATCTGGGACGTCATTGGTCGGCAATTGCAAAGGGAGCTGCCAGCAGCCAATGTTGATGATTTGCGTACCCAAGCTCATTCAGCGTGGCAGAACATTCCTCAGACAAACATTAATAACCATATTGATAGCATGCCAAGCCGTATAAGCACGTGCAGTTCTGTGTGTGGCGCTCATACTCAATACTGAATAAATCAAGATGTTTGAAATATTTTGTTTCCATTTTTTTGTCATCTGTCCCATTGCAGGAAGCCATTTGTGGCTGTCTCTTTACGATATACTTTAGTTTGTATAGTTCCTTCCCTCGTTTTCATAATTTTCAGATTTAGAAATGATAACAAATCATCACTGATGTCACTAGTGAACCTCAATCCCAGATCATTTACATTTAAGGCTGATACAAAGGCATGGAACGCCTCAATCTACGAATTCCAGAGTAACAATACATCATCAATGTATCTTATCCAAAGACTCACTGATGATGTCCATTTAGAGAACTGGTTTCCAAAGACCACAGTCTCTTCCTACCAGCCAAGGTACACATTAGCAAAAGTAGGGGCTGCTGGACTCCCCATCGCCGTACCCCGCTGCTGATGGAAAATGCGATCTTCTCAGACAAACATGTTCCTTTCAAAACTAAAGTATATCGTAAAGAGACAGCCACAAATGGCTTCCTGCAATGGGACAGTTGCCACCCTTATCCACTAAAACGTGGAATCCCTAGGGGGCAGTTCATGAGGGTCCGTCGTAACTGTAGTTCCCCAGAAGATTTTGAATTGCAATCCCAGGACCTTGGCAATAGACTAAGGGAAAGAGGTTTTCCCAACAAGGTGGTGAAGATGGCTTATGAGATGGCAAGAGATTCAGATAGAACAAGTCTTTTGATCCCAAGAGAAAGAAAAGAGTTAACATTACAAGGCTGATAGGTACCTATGACTGTAAACAACCAGAGGTAATGAAAATCCTTACGAGATATTGGCATATTCTTAGTTCAGATATGCATATAGCAGATAGAATCACTCATAAACCTTCTGTCACATTCTGAAGAGGAAAGAATATAAGAGACCGAGTGATGCATAGTTGCTTTGACCCTATACCACAAAAGGGAACATGGTTGGACCGGAAGGTCCCGGGCACATATAGATGTGGGGGTTGCAGAGCCTGTAACTTTATTCAGACTGGTAAGAGATTCCAAAGTGTCACCACCTTAATTGAATATGACATTCGGGACTTTGTTAATTATAGAACAGCGGGGGTTGTGTATCTGATCACGTGTCCATGCCCACTGAATTATGTAGGTAAGACCTGTCAGCAATTTTGTCGCTGTATTAGAGAACATGTAGGGGACGTGAAAAACGCAAGGGATACCCCCATATCGAAACATGTACATGAGAAACATCAAGGAAAAGCTGAATGTCTTCATTTTCAGGCTATTGAATTGGTGCGTCCACCTAAACGAGGTGGGGATTGGGACAACTTGATCCTACAAAAAGAAGCCCAGTGGATCTATAGGTTAGCATGTATACAACCAGATGGGCTAAATGAGCAGATGAATTATGCATGCTTTATCTAAACTCATATTTATATGAGCCCGGTCATTTATATATTTATTTATCTATCTTTCTGTATTGGTTTTGGGGTTTTATCTATTTTTATTTTCTAGGTTGCCCAATACTAGTGGTTAATCTATTAGTGATTCATCTACTGGTGATCAATCTAATGCTTTTCTATATTCACCTCCTATAGTGCCAGATTATTTATGCACCGATTATAGTGGTGTGCCAGGATGCAGTCTAGAGCTGGGCAGCGTCCTTTGTTCCCATAGGAATAAGTTGCTCCTCCTCCTAGATAGGAGAGGCTTGAGGCTGCAGAAAGATACGCCCCGCTGCCCTACTCTGTGCATGCGTGTGCGGAGGGCAGTGGATGTGTATGCCGGGCGTGTCATATGACGCTTCCGACATCACAAGTCCGCACGTCGCTGCTTACGCGTGCGACGATGATTGGTCGATACGGGGGCTTGGCCTCAGCATAGGGGGCGGAGTATAAATTATATATACTCTGAGTCCAGAGAGAAGTGTGCCGCTGACATCAATGCAAGCACGCTTTGTGTGTGTGCATATTGAACAAAATGTTTGCACAATTTAATGTTGCCGGCGTAATAGCTAGCTCTTTAATGAATAGACCCCTGATGAAATGTTGAGATAGAAACGCATAGGGTCAATATGAGAAGGGGAATTTAGCGTAGGTGGCAGTGTTATCGATATCTTTACCCTGACACTGTGGTTCTCAGGAATTTTTTCCCTGGTTACTTCAGTGCATGTCTGGGAGTGATTCACTGTAACACCAATGTTTAAATGTTCTAACCCCATATATCATACGAATATATTCATTTTGCAGGGTTCGCAATAGAATTAGTGAATGAAATATAAAAATCTTTTTCTAATAAATTTTTGAGCACATTGGGCTTTTCTCAAATGGTGATTATACCCCTGATTTTAGCGAGATATTAATAAGGTATAAAAATTTGACTCTTTAGTCACAATCAGTGAATTGTCTATTTATAGTGATATAGTGATATCATAAAGAATAATATAGATATTATTTCCCCAGAAAGTCATTAAAAATGGTTTATATAACAATTTCTGTCATCCTTGCTATGTTTCTAATCTTTTAGCTGCCTGTATATGTTTAGTTTTTGTCCACTGGGAGTCATGTTATGTAGCATTATACGTATGTTATTGACAACAAGCAGTCTCAGCTAAAGTTTTCAAATAGATTTTTTTAATTGCCATGGTAACTAAATAATTGTCAGTGGAAGAGCAAAGTATGAAAATGAACAATGCAATTAGAATTACTGTATAGTGCTAAACGTTTAGCAAAGCTATAGCATGGTCAGGCTATTATAGTCACAATTATAAACATACACAATCTAACATAAAACTAATAACACAAAAAGTTGTACTGTTCATGTATTTATTGAGAAAAAATCCACAAGGCAGGGAGAAAAAGTGAATGAACCTCTGTGTTAATAACTTATCCAAGAGCTAATTTGCAAAACGTGTATAAATTAGGGTGATGAGATTGTGGGTTTCACAGGTGCTTTGCCCACTGAATAAAAGGCACAAAAAGCCTGATTACTGTCAAATCTGTTCTTCTTAAGAAAGATTGGTTAGTGTTAGGGTATGTTCACATGCCTTATTTTCGGCCGTTATTTGGTCCATAACGGGCCCGAAAAATCAGAAGCAGAACGCCTCCAAACATCTACCCAATGATTTAAATCGGAAAAAACGTGTTCTGTTCCGACAGGTCGTTTTTTTGAAACACGGCTGCGTAAAAAAAAGAAGTGCATGTTACTTATTGAGCTGTTTTTGGAGCCATTTTTCATTAACTCTATAGAAAAAAAGCTCCAAAAACGGCCGTAAAACAGCTCCATATTTTCAGACGTTTTTTAGTTAGCGTGTGCACATACCCTAAACCATACCTCGAGGCAAACTACTTTCAGAAGACCTCAGGTGACATGTTTTAAAGACTCATGAAGATGGAAATGACTACAAAAGCATTGCTAAAAACCTGGGAGTACATAAATTCACAGTTTTGGCTATGACCCTTAGCAACCGTATCTCCTACTTACCTATAGTCATCTGGGTTCCCTACCACTTACGTTATTCAGAAAATTAATTACCGGGCTAGCTAGAGGCATTGATCTTGGGGCCTCGACCCTGTCAAAAGTCGTGGGAAAAAAAGGGTGTTCTAGGTGAAATTGAGCCAACTGGTTGGTTATTTCCCAGGGTATTCTAGGAACCAGATCGTAACAGCAGGAAAGTCATATTATAACGGGTCCATCCGAGAGTTAGTAGAGAGTTAATTCACTAGTCAAGTACACACCAGACATTTAAAAGCAAAAAAAAATGGAGGGTAGAAAATGGACTACAGTTAGTAGGGGAGGAGGGGTCAAGAGCGGGCTTCATAAGAATTGGGATGACTAGATCATGCTTAAACGATGAAGAGAAAGTTGCAGATGAGAGAGAGGTTTAACATTTTGGTCAAGTGTGGAATTGCAGTTGGTGACACAACATACCAAGGGAATGTGAGTGAATAGGATCATCTTCCTCTGTTACAGGGTTAAATATAACAAAAGTGCAAGATAGGGATTGTAGAATATTATTTTAGGGAGAGTTTTATTCACTGTATATCATAAATCCTGTCCTTAAAATAGGAGGCAAGGTTGTGGGCACTGAGATCAGTAGCAGATACTTGGCTATAGGATCAAGGAGGTAAATAAGATTTTAAGAAAAGCGCTTGGGACTATTTGAGAGAGAAGAAATTAAGGTAGTGAAGTATATTAGCATGGATAAAGGCAAGATTGCAGAATTACAGCAGGAAATTGCAGTGAAGAAAGTGAGCATTTGAGCTAAATTTCCTCCACTGGCTCTCAGCAGACCTAGAATAGCGGGCTAAGTTTGTGTGCAAGTTTGCCATCTACAGTGCCTGGAGGTATGGACAGTAGGGGGCACAGCACAATACATTGCACATTTTAGTATATGGTAATAGTGGACTTTGGCCTGGTTTGGGCAAAAGAAGGAGGAAATAGGAGAGAGTTCAGTTCTTAGGATGTTTGAAAGATGGTCCAAGTCTGTATTTTTATGTGCGGTTCCAAGTCACTAATTAAGAAGTTGATACATGACATGTCTGTGGCATTTATGCTGCAGATTATTGCCACTTCTGTATATATCCTCACAGTGACATGAAAGTAATGCATGGTACACCAGAGTATATTCCATGCTTCATTTATTTTACTGATTCCATCAATATATAATTATATTCATCATGGTATTACAATAAATAAGGTGATTTAGCAGAAGTCCATACTGCTGTGAGCAGGATTCAGCTTGAAGCCATTTATTCACGAGGAATGAGCATCAGCTCATGTGTGATGTTTCGGGGGACTTCCCCCTTCCTCATGGGAAACGTCGCATAGGTGTGCTAATGCTTATTCCAGGTGAACAGAGATGAGCGAATTTTTCAAAATTAGTTTTGGGTCCGATTAGGTCGAACCTGTCGTCAGATTCTATTGGGTCTGAATAAATTTGTTCAAAAGTGCCTCAATTGCCCTGAAAAGTGGTGTATGACACTCTGAGGTCTTCTAAGACTGTATCCAACCCCTTTCAAGCTCTTTAAAGCCAAGTCAGCATTAGTAATGTCAAAATGACAGCAACATATATGGCTATGGGTAAACGGATAGTAGTCGGTGATATCAAACACCTTGTTTAAAAACACACTGTACGGTCTGACTTTTTATGCTTTTAAAATGGCAAAATATCTCTTGAAGTATAATACACCAATTTTTGGTAGCACTATTATTAGCACATAGATATGCTTTCTGATCCGTATAATAACAAATTTGAATAGTGTGGAATCAATTTGCTCATCTCTACACGTGACTAAACGTCTCCAAGCTGAATCCTGCTGAAAGCAATATGGACTTCTGGTAAACCACCTTATTGACTTTTGGATAACATCATGTCGAAAATAATTTTATACTGATGGGCTTGAGTATGATTGCATATATATCATAATTCCTGAATTTACAATATATAAAAGAGATGAAGCATTAAATATACTCTGGTGAACTGTCCATTACTTTTATGTGGATGTTGCTTGGAGGTTCTTTTGGAGGGAACTCGGCTGTTTGCACAGGACTTATGGTGGGTTCCAGTATTCGTTGGTTATTAATGCTTAAATATATTCTAACAGTTACATTTGCTCCAAAATGTTATTTGATTTTACAACCAAATTCAGATATTATATCTAGTAAAGTATATGTACGTACAAATTTATGCATGTATTTTACTTTCTAACACCATCTATGGAACAATACTGACTCACCTGACAAACCTTACACATGTTCATGACCATTTTACAATTTGAAATATATTTAAGTATCTGCCACAGCACAATGGAATATCCACTGTAGATCATAGTTAGGAATTACACTGTAGAATTATACACTGAAAATGTCAGACAAAACGCAATTGCATCTCAAGAACATTCAGTAAAATATACTGAGATAAGGGATTCTATTGTATTCCTTTGCAATATAACAGAGACTTATCAGATTGTACTAAATTGGTATTTTTATTAAAAATTGGACAACTCGTAACAATCTTTGATGGTTATATTCTCCTATTTATATTGAAAGATTACAGGCTGTATTTTTAAATAAAAAAATGATCTTTGAAAGAAAATGTTTCAGATTGTTGTACACACAAATGTTTCTTCTGTACCAAGAGCTGGTATTCTATAAAGTATGAACTATAGTCTTTGTTTTCTCCAGAAAGGTATTTATTCATTTAAATGGGTGCCATGTGTATGTTCACACGAGGGCGTCCGTAACGGCTGAAATTACGGGGATGTTTCAGCCTGAAAACATCCCCGTAATATCAGCCGTAACGGCATGTGCAGGCGCATGAACGCCGCATCAATTACGGGCGTAATTGGCGCTGCTATTCATTGGAGTCAATGAATAACGGCTCCAATTACGGCCAAAGAAGTGACAGGTCACTTCTTTAACGCGGGCGTCTATTTACGCGCCGTCTTTTGACAGCGGCGCGTAAATTACGCCTCGTGTGAACAGACAAACGTCTGCCCATTGCTTTCAATGGGCAGATGTTTGTCAGTGCTATTGAGGCGCTATTTTCGGACGTAATTCGGGGCAAAAACGCCCGAATTACGTCCGTAAATAGGCCGTGTGAACATACCCTAACACTTTTTGCTCCAATGATCACAGCAGTGGAATCAATTTGGCAGCATGTAGCTATTTTCTGGTTTCATAGGGTTTAGAAACGCCAGAGTAAAGCAGCCTCAGTCCACCTGGTTGTTGTGCATGTGGGACAAATCCTTTACATTTTAAAGACAATATGAAATATAGTACATAAATATAGCACAAAAATGAACCAGATCATTAAAGGTGGGGGCAATCTTTAAATAGGGAAATGCAGTCCAAAATATTCTTCTTTTATGATTTGAATGATAGTTTGCTTAGAATGTTATGTCAGATTTGTAATAACACATATTATACACCAATATGTTATTTTATTAACCCAATCAATTTTTACCAGCACTCACCTCTAAGCATTAATTTATTCTAATCAATGTATGAATAATAAAAAATAAGCTTGCAAATGGGTTCCCATAGTCGTGCTCAGTTAACCACATAAGGACGCAACTATTTTAGGCCTCGTTCTTTTTTTTTCATGACTATTTTTTCCTTAATGTAGCCATATAGGTGCTTGTTTTTTTGCAGAAAAAGTATTTTTTAATGACACCGTTTTGGGGTACCGTACATATAATGTATTGATAATTGAAAGAAACAATTGGAAGGGGGGAATGGAAAAAAAAAGTAATTAAGCCATTGTCTTTTGGGTTTTGTTTTTACTGCGTTCACGGTGGGGTTTACATAACAGGTCAGTAGAATACCAAATGTATATACTGTCTGTTTTTATTTTGTTTTACTACTTTTGCACAATAAAACCATGTTTTAGGCCCCATGCAAACGACCGTATACGGTCCGTATGTCGGCCGCATGTCCTGGACCGAACACAGTGCAAGGAGCCAGGCTAATAGCATAATACTGATCTATGATGCTAGGTGTCACTGCCTCACTGCGGGACAATTGTCCCGTACTGTAATCATGGACCGAACACGGTCGTGTGCATGGGGCCTTACGGAAAAAAAATATGTTTTTATGTTGCCGCATTCCGATGCCATTACTTTTTTATTTTCTGTCGAATATAGGCTTGTTTTTTACAGATTAACTAATTAACTTAAATTCATTTCCATCAATGGAGCTTCATGGGGGCTTGTTTTTTGAGGGACAAGCGTAGTTATTATTGGCACCATTTTGGTGTACACAGGACCCACATCTTTTTTTGAGATGATGATGAAAAAAATGCTTTCCTGACGTTACTTTTTATTTATGGTGTTCATTGTGTAGGGATAAATAAGGCTTTTGTTTTATAGTATGGGTCGTTACTGTTGCCACCCTAACAATTATACATACTTTTGTTTGTTTTATATAAATGGCACAGATGTTGATCCACCCAATTACTATTGACCGCTGCATCTAAGGTGTTAAATGGTCAGAATTGGCGTGATCTCTGATTCCCGTTATTAGAGCTGGGTGTCGGCTGTATTTTACACCCGACAATTGCAAGTGATGGTGCGAGCTAAGCTCCTGAGCCAGCGCCATTACAGCCTCATAATAGTACATCGGTTTGCACTAACTAACAGCATGCCTTAACTTACTATTACGATATTTCGATGCAGAGCGGAAAAAAAGGGTGGCTGACTAAGCCACCTAGAAACAGCAGCTCTCCCAACATCCTAATGTTGCTTCCTTGTAGGCAGTCAGGTTGCATAGTCAATTTATGTTCTTGTTTTGTAGGTTCCACAAGTAATCAGAGATAGATGCAGGCGAGAACAAGACGGCATGTCCTCCATTAATGTTCAGCATTCATACCCTCCAGAAGAGCCAATAACATGGGGGTTAAATAAAGTCAAGCAGTTGAGAAATCAATCAGTATTTCATTAAGTTTTCTTAACTAATTGTAGTTCTCTATCCAAAATAAATATATGTGATGCAATATGTTTTTTCTCTACTAGCTCAGATGAGATGTTATATCTTGTGAGATGAGAATTTTCTTAAATATGGCTTATAATGACACAAACTGCTTGTTTATTCAGCTTTATCGAATACAGTATACCGTTCAGTCTACTGGTCTATTGGTTCAGTCAACAGACAAGGTCAGTCATCTCACCTCACAGAAAAATATTTTACTCCAGTCTCATGCTATCGCGAGACTGGGGTCTTGCAGCTGCGGCCAATCTGCTGCGGGATCTCCGATAGAAATTCGGAACCCACTAGCAGTTGCTATGTGGCTGACTTTATTCCTTAAACAAATACAGTTTGCAAATTATAAATTCCTGCAAACTGGGCTTAAAAAATCTTTTCACAGAATAATCCTTTCACAATAAGGGTATGTTCACATGCAGTGTTTTCAGGCATATTTCAGGGTGCAAATGCCTCGAATTATACCTCGAAAAAACGCTAGTGAAACGCCGATAAACAGCTTTCCATTGTAATCAATGGGAAAACTGCGTTTTGGTCAGAGGAGGCGTTTTTTTTAAAAATGGCGCGTAAAAAGATGCTGCGTAAAAAAGAAGGAGCATGTCACTTCTTTAGCCGTTTTTGGAGCTGTTTTTCAAAGACTCAATTGAAAAACAGCTCCGAAAATGTCTAAAAAAAGAAAAAGTCTAAAAAACATTTTCTGCTTCAAAGGTGGCTGAAAATCAGAGGCTGTTTTCCCTTGAAAACAGTTCCGTAATTTTCAGTTGTTTTTAATTGTGCGTGTGAACATACCCTAACTGACACCTTTATGAGGTATTGCTGGAATTGTTTAGTCAATTGTTTTAAAATGGTAAAAAAATAATAATCTATATCTATATATTTGATATTCCGAATTCAATAACAAGTTGAACTATGAATTTGAACTAAAAGAAACTAAGAAAGTTTACAACAATTTGGAATTTCCATGATTTGATCATGTTTTCACTCATTTTATATTTAAGTCTTCGTTTTGTACATTTATCATCTGTAGAAAAATAGAAACAGCACATCTTAAAGTGTTTACTTCCAGCATATTTCTGAGTCTAGCAATCATGTATTTCAAAGTTAAGCATTTTGACTTTTATTGTGCATTGCAAGAAATAACTGGCAATTAGCTGCAGAATTTGCAAATTAAGATCAAATAAGCATATTCAAAGAATAGAAATAAAAATATGTCTTTCAAATTTATTCCTTTGTGCATGAATAATAGTTATTCTTGTACAACCTTAAAAAGGTAATCTGAATGTAATAAATATTCAGCAGAAAGACATGCACATTAAAATGTTGACAATGTCAGATGTCATTTTCTAAAATGCTTTAAAAATTTTGACGTGGAAAATGGTTTAAAGGTATCATCTAAAATAAACAATTGTTTTTCTCTATAAAAGAAAAATATATATAATTATGTTTCATTTGACAAATATAAATAAAATTTTTAAGATCACAAATTTACAATTATATAGATATTCAGCATTAAAAAGTCAAATTTGAACAATATTAATGATAGTTGAAGCCTCTCACACACTTTTTTTTATTATAAACATATTTTTTAAAGAGTTTTGGTGATTTGTTTTTATTTCTTATTAAACTATTTATGTTAAAAAAAAGTTATTGCAGTTTTCCCATTGGCCACTGGAGAACATACAGTAGGCTGACATTTCCTGTTTCCTAACTTTTCAGTTTTACTGTGTAGACTGGGGCCAGGTCAGCAGAGTTATTTCTTTATAATTAGAGGACAAATGATAGCGCTATTGTACTACATGAGGCCTAGATAAAGCAGGATGACAACAATATATATTCTGCATGTGCCTAGCTATACATTCTTGTCTAGTATTCATTATTGACATGGTCATATACAGGGGCAAGAAAGCCAAATTGCTTAAAGAGGCTCTGTCACCAGATTTTGCAGCCCCTATCTGCTATTGCAGCAGATAGGCGCTGCAATGTAGATTACAGTAACGTTTTTATTTTTAAAAAACAAGCATTTTTGGCCAAGTTATGACCATTTTCGTATTTATGCAAATGAGGCTTGCAAAAGTACAACTGGGCGTGTTGAAAAGTAAAAGTACAACTGGGCGTGTATTATGTGCGTACATCGGGGCGTGTTTACTACTATTACTAGCTGGGCATTGTGTATAGAAGTGTCATCCACTTCTCTTCACAACGCCCAGCTTCTGGCAGTGCAGCACTGTGACGTCACTCACAGGTCCTGCATCGTGTCGGCACCAGAGGCTACACTTGATTCTGCAGCAGCATCAGCATTTGCAGGTAAGTAGCTACATCGACTTACCTGCAAACGCCGATGCTGCTGCAGAATCATCTGTAGCCTCTGGTGCCGACACGATGCAGGACCTGTGAGTGACGTCACAGTGCTGCACTGCCAGAAGCTGGGCGTTGTGAAGAGAAGTGGATGACACTTCTATACACAATGCCCAGCTAGTAATAGTAGTAAACACGCCCCGATGTACGCACATAATACACGCCCAGTTGTACTTTTACTTTTCAACACGCCCAGTTGTACTTTTGCAAGCCTCATTTGCATAAATACGAAAATGGTCATAACTTGGCCAAAAATGCTCGTTTTTTAAAAATAAAAACGTTACTGTAATCTACATTGCAGCGCCTATCTGCTGCAATAGCAGATAGGGGCTGCAAAATCTGGTGACAGAGCCTCTTTAAATCAGGAAATGTCCACCAAAGGTACATAAACATATAACAAAATGAGTAATGATCACTGACCCTTTGAAAATCTTATTAGCATTAAATCGATATTTTGACCATTACAACTACCATATGTATTGGCAACAACTTCATACACATATTTAAAGGTAACACCTATACAATACTATAGGTACAAGTCCCAGGACATCCATTTACATGTTACAATAATACAGGTCATCAGAAAGATGCATGAATGATTACATTTTCAACAAAATATGGCCATAGAAAAATAGAAAGAATTACAAAGGTTTGCTTACCGCGTTTCCACTGCGTTATTTCTTGCTTTAGTTGGTTCCACGTCTAAATGTTACAGGTGCTAGAAGATACTCCCAGAAGAATCCTGAGTCGACAGCAGGTATACAAGACAATGGAAGTGGACAAAAAATTGGTGTATCCAGCACTAATATAAAATTTAGGTTTTATTCGGTCATTATAAAAACCAAACAATTAAAATGAAAATCCCGGGACCACGCTTACACGTTTCGAACCTCTGGGGTCCTTAATCATAGCCTAATATGGCCATGTCCACATCTGCGTCCTAGACTCAGTTACATGCTTTCGTCCCATATTTTATTGTTTTTGCTGCGCTATTATTTTCGGCAAAATGATGGAAACCATGAAGGAGACCCGATGGAACTACTTAAAGTCAATGGGTCCTGTCGAACACAGTTGGTTTCTGTCATGCTTCCTATGACAGAGCAGAACAAGGAAACCTGGAATGCAGATGCGAAAGAGCCCTAAACAATATAATTATCATTTACCATTGATTGTTTATACATTTTCCTGAGCTAATAAAGTTATGGACGCCATCAGACATTCAAATTTTCAAATTGTAATAATTACATGTACAGATGTAGCCATCTTTATCTTGACTTTTACGTTTACTTTTTCAATGGCTTTTGTTGTGTGATACCACGTTGCAGCAAGCTATCAGAGTCAAGATAGACTTGGCTAAATCTGTATGTCTAAATGGCCATCAACAACGGGGACAAATAAATAAAATACCTATACTTTGATAAAATCGCAAAACATACAAATATGGTCTCCCAGTAACTTATCGGTCAACCCAAGTTTGCATCATAGGGCGCCTATGGACAAACAGAGGGTGCCTCTGGGGATAATTTGCTTGAAGCTAATGACTATTTTCATAGTGGAATAGACCATGGAACCCCGTCAAGAAGGCAGTTAGTAATTTCAAATACTAAAAATCTGGGTGGTTTCCCATTGAAGAAAATGGCAGGCTTTTAACAATAGTTTTTCTCACTGATTCCGACTCGAAAAACAATCCAGCTGTAGCAGGAGCCTGGCTGTGTATAACAGCCACCTTCCGCTGGCTGATCTCGCTGGTAGACTGTGCAGTACCCACGAGATGTCATCATGCAGGAGCTAGGACCGCCTCATGACGAATATATCCGTTACTTCACATTAAGGGGTTACACCATAGGTTATTTTCTGTTGATACATTGCCTTGAAAGAAAGATTTTTATAAACCCTTTTTGATAGAAAGGTCCTGCTGCACCCTGACAGTAAATGCTTATTTCCCTTGCAGCACTATCATTGGAATAATGAAGCTCTACTCTAAACTAATAAGTGGAAATAAAATAATCTTTAAAAAGTCTATTTTCCAATAGTTTTGCAAAATGTGAATCTCTCTGATTCACAGCTTCAGAAACAGTTCTAGCTGTACTTGCAGAGATCAAGCTAGTAAGGAGTCTTTCAGGTAATCCTCTAAGGTAAAGTATGCAAAATAGCTCTCCAGGAGGAACGGTACTGACATACAGCAACAACTACGAACCAGTGCGTTCTACAGATGGATGTTTCTGATTTGGTTGATAACCCAAGTCATGTTTCAAGGATCTTTAAATAGTCAGACTTACAGTGTAGCCACTTACTGGTGGGAAAAAAAAGAGACAGATTTCTTTCTTCTGGACGAGAGCTTTATTGCGTTCTGAATCAACCAAAATCTTGAACCTTGAGAATGAATAAGCATATCCTATACCATGAAGCATACCCTAAACTAAATTAACAATAGTGCAAACAGCATCTGTTAATTTTATCATAACATGAACTAAAGTGCCCTGTTCTTAAACAGGTATAGTTTAAATGTTTTGACCCTTTTTTTTTTTCCTGATCCTAAAATGAAAAATGAAAAAAATCACAGTCTTAGGCCTCATGCACACGACGGTAAAAACTCCCGTTATTACGGGTCGTAATTACGACCCCTAATAACGGGCTCATAGACTTCTATTGGCGACGGGTGCCTTCCCGTTTTCTCACGGGAAGGTGCCCGTGCCGTTGAAAAAGATAGAACATGTCCTATTTCAGGCCGTAATAACGGCACGGACAGTCCATAGAAGTCTATGGAGCTCTCGTAATGACGGGTGGCTACATGTGTGCACCCGTCATTACGGCAGCGTTGCTAAGCGACGTCAGTAAATAGTCACTGTCCAGGGAGCTGAAAGAGTTAACTGATCGGCAGTAACTCTTTCAGCACCCTGGACAGTGACTACCGATCAGTATAAACCTGTAAAAAATAAAAATAAAAGACGTTCATACTTACCGACAACTTCCTGCTTCCTCCAGTCCGGTCTCCCGCCCGTTGCCTTGGTGACGCGTCCCTCTCGACATCCGGCCCGACGTCCTGGATGACGTTTCAGGCCATCTGACCGCTGCAGCCAATCACAGGTCAATCACAGGCTGCAGCGGTCACATGGACTGCCGCGTCATCCAGGGATGTCGGGCTGGATGTGAAGAGAGGGACGCGTCACCAAGACAACGGCCGGGTAAGTATGAATTTCTTTAACTTTTATTACAGAAAAGGCTGTCCCTTCTCTCTATCCTGCACTGATAGAGAGAAGGGGCTGCCAATTAGTGCAGTGCTATTTTGCCGCCAAAAACGTGCTCGTAAATACGGGTGGAATACGTGTGACACCGGACCCATATTTACGAGCACGGGTTCGTAAATACTGGTGCAAAACGGGTGGAATACGTGTGACACCGGACCCGTATTTACGCCAGTATTTACGGGTGGGAAAAAATACGGTCGTGTGCATGAGGCCTTAAGACTTATTCACACGAACGTGTGCATTTTGCGCGCGCAAAAAACGCTGCATTTTTTGCACGTTGCAGTTGCGTGTGGCATCAGTATGTGCTGCATGGCTGCATGATTTTCACGCATATACCATGCTTATGACACAAGGTTCTAGAGTTTAGAAAAAGAAATGAAGGAAGTACTTTTATTTTTTCCTTCATTTCTTTATCTACTGTTGCGCGAATCACGCGCGACACACTGAAGTGCTTCTGTGTGCCGTGCGCGATTATCACGCACCCATTGACCCATGATGCGCGAAAAACCGCCAAGTATAGGATATGTCGTGAGTTTTACGCAGCGGACACTGTGTCCGCTGCGTGAAAATCACGGGCTGTCTGAACGGCCCCATTCACTAACATAGGTCCGTGCGACGTGTGTGATTTTCACGCGCGTATCACGGACGTAATACACGTTCGTGTGAATAAGGTCTTAGGCCCCATGCACACAAACTTATTTTTGCTGCTACAATTCACCCGTAAATTTGCGGGTGAATTGCGGCCCCATTCATTTCAATTGGCCCATGCACATGACCGTGGTTTCCACGGTCCGTGCATTACCCAGAAGCCTGGAACGCAAAAAGGTAGGACATGTCTTATTACGGCCGTATTTTGCGGTCCAGGCTCATAGAAATGAATGCACGCGGCCATGCGCACGGCTCGTGATTTGCAGGCGGCCCGCGTGTGACACTCCGTGGCCATCCGAGCCGCAAATGGTCGTGTGCATGAGGCCTCAAATCTCCTATAATTTTGTGACTACAGCTTACATACAGACCTATATGTCTCCATGATTACAGACTACTGTATTTACAGACGACAAACCCTATATAATGTGATCCTGTCGTTATACTTCCTTCTATCTGTTCCATAATTCTTACTAACTTAGATTTAGAGGGTTAGCAACAAGTAAGGGACAGAACAATTGCAATATGCAGGATCAAACTCCACAATGATTTTAGTCTGTTACCATGGAGACACATAAGTCTAAACAGGAGCTTTAGACACATAACTACAGGAGATTTTTAATTACGACTATATGCAAAGTTGTTATACATCAGTACTATAAAAAATAGAACTGCTAAGGTGCACAGAGCCTTTAAGCATGGCTCTGTTTTCTAAGATAGAATGTAAAACGTATAGTTGGATTTTCAGTGCATAATTAAAACTAAACTTTGAGCTCTGTTTAATGCTGCATTTTTCTTTCAACAAATAGCCAGTTAAGATACTAGTTAAAATTAGCTGGATTGTGATACTTCAATGAGCATTCTTTGTAAAATAACCACAAGGGACGTGCAGGGATTTAAAGTGTAATACCGGAAAATGTTTTGGCAAATTGTTTATCAGTTGCAGCAGAAGTTCTATGGAATAGGAATGTGAAGAAGAAGAAAACTGCTTTAATTCAAGAGAAAATGTCATTAGATTTAAACATTGCTTTGTATTTTTTTCCTCAAAAATGTAATTAAAATGTTAGAATTCCTGGACCTTTCAGTACATTGACTAAAAGATATTTTATGTTTTAACGTTAAAAGTGTAAAACTAAGTCAGTCCTTGCAGTATTTATAAAATATTTCCAAGCCACTTAAAGGGATATACGATATGTTTCAAATTTCAAACTGCAATAGCCATAAAAACTGAAAGACTTGAAACCCACACCCAAAAATAAAATATGTATGTATCTTTTTTTAGATTAATATAGGTGGTTTAGGCTCCCTGTGACAATAATTATAAAATTAGGTAAATTGTTTTGCTCATTGTACTTTTATGTGCCCATTTCTCTGAGAATAACAATAGAAAAGAAAAAAAGGTGTTTTTTCCGAATAAAAGATCTAATTGTTTTTTTTTCCATCTAGCCTAGTCAATGTTAATTAAATGGTTTGTCTATTTTATAAAACTCATTCTCAAATACCGCATTTGAACATTCCAAAATAATAGAGAGAGGTCCCTAGTTTAAAACCTTCATCAATTAGTTGGAGTAAAGAGTAATTACAAAGAATGAAGATCTTTTATCACTATGAAGGGCACCGTACATCTGTGCACTACACTGATGTCTAATTGATTTTAATGGATACCATGTAATGCTTAATTTTTCCTGTGGTGGCACTGCAGGAGAATTAAACAGTTGCTGCTTGGATCACCTGCAGATTACAGCTGATCACTGGGGCTCTCAGCAGTCAATCACAGAGACAATCTGTGATTAGCTTATTTGGGTATATCCTTCTAATAAAAAGGGACTGTAACTTTGTTAATATCTAAGTAATTCTATTTTGAACAACGGTTTATATAAATTTGATATTTTGTATTCAAATGATTATTATAATATTTATTCTATAATGCTATTAACTTTCAAGACACTGTACATGGTAATTACAGAGCAGTTTTAATACATAAGCATATGAACACACAATAAAAGAATGTAAATACAATAGTCGACATGAGCAATTTACAGTACAATACATGTGGATGGGGTTTTAAAAACCCCATACACATGTAGTGAAAAAAATCCACACAGAATTGAAGGTGTGCTGCAGATTTTCTAATCCGCATTCTAATTTGTAGCAGATTTTCACACAGAATTTTAACTTCTGCAATGCATCCAAAATCCACGTCAAAATCCACATTTGACACAATAATGCTAAATCCGTGGCGGATAGAGCGTGTAGCATGTGGACGCAATTTGCAAACACTATAACATGATGTATATTAAAATGAACACATCACAGGGCACTAAGTAAGTATTTTTGTTGTTAGGTGGTAGGTGATAGATCTATCTTTGGCCAGGAACAGAATTTTCACTTTTTGCTAAAAGTTTTATTATATTGTTTTAAATAACCCATAACATGTTTTAGAATAATGGCATTGCTAATTCTAACATTTCATAAATAGATGACAAAAAAATCATTCTATTATTGTAACAAGGAAAGTTACCGTATTTTTCGGACAATAAGATGCACCTGACTATAAGACCCACCCAGGTTTTAGACAACAGAGAATAGGAAAAAATGTAATATTTTACTACTTTTACAAAGAAAAAACTATTGGTATTGGTTAAAAAAAATAATTTGTTCTTTTTCACCACATTCTGAGAGCCATAACTTTTATATTTTTTCATCGTTTGAGCGGTGTGAGGGCTTATTTTTGCAGGACGAGCTGTAGTTTTTATTAGCAACATTTTTTTGGTACATACTATTTTTTTATCACTTTTTATTTAATTCTTTTTAGCACTATGGTCACCAAAAAACAACGATTCTGGAGTTTTAATTGTATTTATTTTTTACATCGTTCACTGTGCGAGTCAAATAATGCTATATTTTAATAGTACGGACTTTTATAAAAAAAAATTGTCTTTACATTGTGCTTGTGGAAGAATTGGAATTTTTTTTTCTGAGCTTTTAATATTTTTTTACACTCCTGAAAATGTATCTGCTACTCTGCTACACTGTTCCCATAACTACTATTCAGTTCTATTGGAGTTACGGAAACAGCGTAGCTCAGTGAGTTTCCGTAACTTGACCATGTACGCTGTTTTCGTAGCTACCGAGTTCCAGAAATAGCGTGGTCTGTGGTGCTACACTGTTTCTTTAACTCACACTCACTTCTATGGGAGTTACGGAAACAGCAAAGCTCAGCGAGCACTCGGCTGTTTCCGTAACTCCCGACGACCTAACCGGGAAGTGGCCGGGAGACAGCGGAGCTGAGTAAGATAGAACGGGGTTTAGGGGGCCCCGTCCTAGAGATAGGTGCGGGTCCCAGAGGGGACACACATCTATCTGAGATTTATGACATATCCTGTGGAGATGTCATAAATTTCCTTCATGGGAAGACCCCTATAAATGTCGTGGTCGCTATTGACTGCGGCATTTAACTAGTTAAATGGCCAGGAACAGCACCATCGCTGTTCCTGGCCATTAGAGCAGCGTGTCAGCTGTAAAACACAGCTGACAACTGCAGTGTATGGAGTGGGCTCAGCGCGTGAGCCCGCTCCGCTCCAAACATCATCCCCTTCCAGCACGTCCTGGGTCAGGAAGGGATTAAGTAAGAAGCCAGCAAGGGACCCGGCAGAGAGCGGTCAGGGGGCCCAGCGCTGCTGGGTCGCTTGACTGCCGACTATAAGACGCAGGGACTTTTTAGCATGATTTATTCTTGCAAACATAGAAGGGGATTCTCTCTGCTAAAGGAAGTTTTTATGGTGAATTCACTGAAAAAGAGGAGCCTGGATGCCTTTCTTGAGTGTAATTTTATTACTAGTTATGTTTATTAGATTACTGGATATAGGTTATTGATCCACGGATTTAAGCTGATTGCCATATTGAAGTTGGGAAGGAATTTTTCCCTAAGATGAGGAAAATGTACTTTTGCTTCATGGGAGTTTTGCCTTCCTTTAGATCCACATTAAAGAATAATAGGCTGAACTAGATGGGCATACATTACATGGACAATAGTGTTTAGACAACTAGTCGTATTTCTGACATCCCATTCTAAATCCATTGTTATTAATATGGAGTTGGTCCCCCCTGTATAAGATTTTGGAGTGTCTCTGTGGGAATTTTTCATTCATCTAGAAGAGCATTTGTGAGGTCAGACATTGATGTTAGGCGAAAGGGCCTGACTCGCAATCTCCATTCTAGTTCATCTAAAAGGTGTTTGATGGGGTGGAAGTCAGGGTTCTGTGCAGGTCAGTCAACTTCTTCCACATAAAACTCACCCAACCATGTCTTTATGGTCCTTGCTTTGTGCACTGGGGCACAGTCATGCTGGAACAGAAAAGGGCCTTCCCCAAACTGTTCCCACAACAGTTGTTAAAAAATGTCTTGGTGTGCTAAAGCATTAAGATTTCCCTTCATCGAAACTAAGGGGCCAAGGCCAGCCTTTCCAAAACAACCCCATAGCATTATCCCTCCTCCACCAAATTTTACAGTTGGCACAATGCAGTCAGGCAGGTAACATTCTCCTAGCATTTGCCAAATCCAAACTTTGTCACTCTACAGAACACGTTTCCATTTCCAGTGCTCCAGAGTCCAGAGTTAGCGTGCCTTACACCACTCCATCCGACACTTGGCATTGTGCTTGGTGATGTAAGGCTTGCATGCAGCTGCTCCGCCATGGAAACCCATGCGATGAAGCACCTGGCGCACATTGTGAATGTTAATGCCAGAGAAGGTTTGGCGTTGGTGACTTTTATGCACTATGCGCCTCAGTACTCAGCGACCCCGCTCTGTAACATTACGTGGTCTGCCACTTTGTGGCTGAGTTGCTGTGGTTTCTAAAAGCTACCACTTTACAATAATACCACTCGCAGTTGATCGTGGAATATCTAGTAGGGAAATTATTTCATGAACTGTTGCAATGGTGGCATCCTATTACAGTACCACGCTGGATTTAGTGAGCTCTATAGAATGACTCATTTTTCATAAATGATTGTAAAGGCGACTGCATAGCTATGTGCTTAAATCTAAACACCTGTGGCAATGAGACTGAATTAAATACACAAATTCAATTATTAAGACGTGTGTCCCAATACTCTTTTCCATATAGTCTATCCTACTGATATCTGACCTTGGAACCTGACCATGGTATGAAACCTTGATACTGTACTTGACTGTGATACCTTGAGAACTATACCTGACACCTATCTACAACTGAAAACTGAACCTGATACCTGACATTGATAACTAACCCTATCTGAAACTGATACCTGATTATGATACCTAAGGTTTTGCTCACACTTGCACTGGATTCAGTTCTATCAGGGTTCCAGTGTGTTTCATAGTAAGAAGTCTGTAGTGCCATTCTTGCCATAAAAAAAGAAAATTAGAAACTCAACAGAAATAATCAGGATTCGTTGGGGTCCATTAAAAAACAAATGTATTATACTTGTCAAGAGTGAAAGCTATCATAGCAGTGTGAACAGATATTGATAATTCAACCTAATGTATCACAACAATAACGAACACTAATAAGTGTCCCTAATAATTGACCTGATACCTGCCATGATGATTGAGTGGAATAATGAATTGACCAGATTACTGGCCAGACTTCGATATCTGATGTCAATATACTAGTTGTATGTGAAGAGCACCGTCAAATCATGACAAACTGTAATCTAATTTTTATTCCATGTTTGGAACATGAACAATAAATATTTCAAAAGAAAATCTAAATTAGCACTGTATCAGTTGTGGAATGATTATATATTTGTCAAAAATGACCTTTGAGAGTGATTATAACAAAACTCCTTGTAAGTTATGTAATAGATATATTCGGTGCAGCAATAGTTATTTGAAGTGTGTAATACCACAAAGTAAAATATATATGAAAATGTCAGTCAGTTTGCAAAACACTACTAATGTAAGCAATCAAAGGAAAGCCTAATGCTTTAAGCAATATGGCAAAAGGCCAACGTTCTTTTAAGCGTAATTCTTAAAATTCCTTTCATCCAGTAATGTACTGATGGGCATGAATATCCTAAACTGATGTACATGCTGGTTTATTAAAGATTTGGGAGTAAGGGCATGACCACACATGGCGGAATTCCTCCGCAACTGTCCGCATCCATGCCGCACAGAATCTGCGTTGCAGATTCTGCTGCGGATCTGCACAAAATGTGCAGTACATTGATGCGGACTAGCTGCTGCGGACTGCGGGAAAAGTGCTTCCCTTCTCCCTATCAGTGCAGGATAGAGAGAAGGGACAGCACTTTCCCTAGTGAAAGTAAACGACTTTCATACTTACCGGCCGTTGTCTTGGTGACGCGTCCCTCTTTCGGCATCCAGCCCGACCTCCCTGGATGACGCGCCAGTCCATGTGACCGCTGCAGCCTGTGCTTGGCCTGTGATTGGCTGCAGCCGTCACTTACACTGAATCGTCATCCTGGGAGGCCGGACTGGAGACAGACCCAGGGAGTTCTCGGTAAGTATGAACTTATATATTTTTTTACAGATACATGTATATTGAGATCGGTAGTCACTGTCCCGGGTGCAGAAACAGTTACTGCCGATCGCTTAACTCTTTCAGCACCCTGGACAGTGACTATTTACTGACGTCTCCTAGCAACGCTCCCGTCATTACGGGAGCCCCATTGACTTCCTCAGTCTGGCTGTAGACCTAGAAATACATAGGTCCAGCCAGAATGAAGAAATGTCAAGTTAAAAAAGCAAGACGCATCCGCAGCACACATGACATGTGCATGACAGCTGCGGACTTCATTGCGGAACTTTGAATCTCCATTGAAGTCAATGGAGAAATTCCGCCATGAGTCCGCCACTGCTCCGCAACAGACAGAGCATGCTGCGGACACCAAATTCCGCTCCGCAGCCTATGCTCCGCAGCGGAATTGTACGCATCGTGTAAACGAACACTGCTAAATTAAAGTGAAAGTCAATGGAGAAACGGCTCCGCTGCGGATTAACGCTGCGGAGTGTCCGCAGCGGAATTTAAGTGAAATTCCGCCATGTGTGAACCCGCCCTTACTCTCTTTCTTCTAAGTTCAAGACTTGCAATAATAAAGCAAAAATTAATTTAAAAAAATACGTTCAAATTGAAAAGAAAGATCATGAAAATATTTTAATTGAAGACTATAAGGATGCAATCCCACGTGGTAGATTTTGCTACGGAAATTTTCTGGATTGAAAATCAGTTCCATTCATCTGAATAGGGTTATTTCTGCAGCAGGCACATGGATTTCTGCAAGCTCTAATCAGATGAATACACCTGATTTTTTTTTCCGCAGAAATTTTCTGCAACAAAATCTGCAGCGTGTGACTGCATTCTAAGGGTATGTTCACACAACTTAGTTCAAGCTTATTTTGGAGCGTAAAAGGTTTGTATTACGCTCCAAAATACACTTGAAATCAGCCTGCAAACAGTTTTCTATGGATTTCATTGGGAAAAACACTGTGCTGTTCACATGAGGCGTATTTTTACGCTGCTGTATTAAAAAAAACACCTTGTACAAAAAAAAACTCGTAAAAAGAAGTAGCATGTCACTTCTTATGGCGTTTTTCCATTGATACTACAAAACAAAACACCTAAAAAAAAGCTTCGAATTCCAGTTGAAAATCTAGCTCCTTTGAAACATTTATAGATCAATGGACCCCTTGCATCTCATGGGTTTTCGACCACATCTCCATGACCACATACTCTGCTTTGTATTGTCAGTTATCTAAGTACTATCACTAAATATACTCCTACACTGAAGAATTTGTAATAGAATGCTCAAGGTTCACATTGAAGTACCCTACGACGTCATGTTCTTTTTTGTTCTTCTCCTTCTCTTTTATTGTGTTAATATACTGTCAGTGAGAGATATATATATATATATATATATATATATATAAAATGATATTTTACATTAGGTAAATAGACTTTATTTCACTCGATATGTAACTGTTGAATACATCACAAGCCAATGTTACCTTTGGACATGTAAGCAAAATCTGTTTTGTTATGTTTTTATCAAAAAATAAAGAATTGATAAAAAAAAAAGCTTAAAATTAAACAAAAGCTTCAGTTTTAGCTTCAAAAACGCCTAGAAATCAGAGGCTGTTTTCCCTTAAAAACAGCTTCATAACTTCGTTTTGTATATGTGAAAATACCCTAAATCTATGGAAAACAAGCAAATGGTTTTGAAGCCAACAATATGTCAACCTAAAATAATATGAAAATGAGCATTAAAGAAAAATACAGATAACAAATACAGATGAAGCAGGTTCTTACACATTTGGCTATCTTCACACGGCATATGTTCATGGTGAAACATAAAAGGCGGATTTCAAGAAAAAATAGCCTCTTAAAGCTGTGTTTTTAAAGCTGATTTTCAAAGCATATTTGATTTTGCATGCGTTTTTGTAAACCTTTTTGAAGCGTATTCTGAGTCGTGTTGTCGAAACTTTTTTTGTAGTGTCAACAGTAAATGGGAAAAATTAGCTTGTAAAATGCTTCAAGATGTAACATGTCACTTCTTCTTTACGAATCATATTTTTACGAGCCTTTTTTTAATTTAGCAGCATAAAAATATTGTATTTTGGTGCGTAATACACGCGTTTGACGCGCCAAAATACCCCATGAAACATGCCGTGTGAACAGTGTACAGTAATAATAAAATGGAACCCCCTCACCTGCAGTCCAAAAGAGCAGCTCGCCCTGGCACAGGTAGAAAGAAGTACATTAAATGTCACTCTGTACTGTACCTCAGAGAGAAGCAACTAGACAGCTAATCAGTTCTTGCCCTTTAGTTTTACATCGCCAACTGATCTTCTCGTACCTCTTGACCCTAATAGCATGTTCTCGTTCACAGTTTTTTTTACCAGTGAAATGCCCGCGCTGATTGTCTGAATCTTCAAGTCAATCATATGAGCCTTAGATTACCACTGTCTGTGGCATTGTAAGTTGAATGTTGTTTCAAGTTATGATGCCCCAGCTAAAGCCATCAGGGAGTATTTATTAAAACTGACATTTCATATGCCAGTTTTTATTTAAAGAAAGTTGGAGTAAGATAAGACACATTTATAAAGAGGCGAACGGCTCAAATAAATGTGTTGCATATTTCGGCCGACTGCGGCATTGCAGCACAATTGTGGGGCAATGACCACAGCTGTGGGCCATCCATTCCTCCCTTCCCATCGCACATAAAATAAAATAATAAGTATGCTCACCTCACCTCTTCACTTCTCCTCAACGGGTCCTGTCAGATTCCCTCAACATGCTGCGTCACATACTACGTCCTAACGCTGCCCGGCGTCAGTACGTTGTAAAAGTCGCAACATGCTGAAGGAGCCTGAAGGGACCCAGAGGGTAGAAGGGGGGGCAGTCTGATCTGGAAGGGGCAAGGTACAGGGACCACATAGTAAAAGCTAAGCCAGCTAGGAGTTGGCATAGATTTCCACAATGATTTATGCCAGAACACTGCTGTGTGAAAGTGGCTTTCAAAACATGAATTTCTCCCCAGACCCAGGACTAGACCATATGTACTGATCTGCATCAGGGAAGGTAGATCATGTCTGGTTCCCCGGCCCCGTGAATACATTGTCAGCCTCCATAATGCACAAAACCCAAGACTACTTCTTCAATGGAGGTAAAGAATTACAACCAAAAGGGGCAACCTGTTACAAGAAGTTGCCACCCCTTCCAGAACCCAGACTTTATTACTTTATATCTTTTACTGATTTCTTGTAGTCTTGTTTTTTTCTCCTTTAGGTCAGGACCACACAAACAATATTGATGCATTTTTTTGCTACATTTTTTGAGCCAAATGCAGCAGTAGACACAAAAGAAAGGAGATGTACTAGTATTTTCTTTAAAACTTTGTTTTCTTCTGGAATCACTTCTGGGATTCACTGGTGTAATATATGAGTAAAATATAACATTTATTTATAACTCTCTAAAAACAGGGGTACAATCACCACTGTGAAAAAGCCCCACCGTGTGTATAAAAACGTATTAAATAATAAACACTGAGTTCTAATTCAATTGTGAACCTACTATAGCTCAGTGTTCAACAAGAATATCAATACGGAATCAGCATTTGAAAAATGGGCATAACAATAGTCTTGACCCTAATTCACACTAGAGTCCGTGATAACCGCACCGGAAGCTCCTAGTGTTGAGGTATACAAACAATGCTAGTGTTCCCAATGCTAAAAAATTCCTATTCACAACCTGCCCATTTTTCAAATGCTGATTCTGTATTGATATTCTTGTTGAACACTGAGCTATAGTAGGTTCACAATTGAATTAGAACTCAGTGTTTATTATTTAATACGTTTTTATACACACGGTGGGCTTTTTCACAGTGGTGATTGTACCCCTGTTTTTAGAGAGTTATAAATAAATGTTATATTTTACTCATATATTACACCAGTGAATCCTTTAAAATT
The DNA here is from genome assembly GCF_050947455.1 of Rhinoderma darwinii. Lineage (NCBI taxonomy): Eukaryota > Metazoa > Chordata > Amphibia > Anura > Rhinodermatidae > Rhinoderma > Rhinoderma darwinii. Next base: position 80,244,252 of record NC_134687.1, read on the forward strand.
GTTATGTTGTGGGAGCACAATTGAATACATCTTTGAAATACAGGGAATCACTTCTGGCTTTGGCTTAAAAAAAACAAACCTAGCAAAAGAACTGCATCAAAACTGCATGTGTGATCCTGGACTAACTGCAGAAGAATTTTATAAAAAATGTTAATAGGAATTTGAATATTGTGCTAGCAGAGGGTGTAATATATTTAATCATGTGTTAATTAATTGACCTTATTGTTCATAAATTATGGAAAGCGTAATTTATAATACATCATGAGAATAGTTAAGAAGATTCATATTTCAGAGATTTATATTGCCACTATTGCTTTTGTGCCATTGATTAGACTTCATGTGGAAAATGCTGTTAGTAGTGCTATCTGTGTGTTCATGGGTGACGCTGGGTTAAAGGGTGTTATAGATTCTGGATACATATTATGGACTTGGATAAATAATGGATGGCTAAATGGCAAATGAGGTTCAATTTAGATCAATGTAATATTACACAAAATATATTATATTTTATAAACACTAACTACCCTACTAATTTGGTTCAAGGTGCAAATATCTTTGTTCTCTTCTGCTCTTCCTGCATCCTGAGCTTTTCTGTGTTTATCAGTAGAGACTCAAATATCATTCCCATCCATGAAGCAACATTTTATCTGCAGTTCATATCACAGCAGAAAAGTCCCGCAATTACACATCAGCTGCCTCTATACAGAAAGCCCCCCCCCCCACTGCACAGTCTTACACAGTCCTGCACAGTCCGTTCTCCCAGCGTCTGAAACAGGAAGTCTCACTGTGCGCTTGTAGTTTGTATTGGAACCATTTTAAGGTACATATTTATTGATTAACTTTTATTAGACTTTTTTGAAGGGACAATGGAAAAAATCTGCAATTACGCCTTTTTTTGCTTTTAGTTTTATGCATGCGATATAAATAAAATGTTAACTATATTCCATTAAACCTATATTGTCCAAGCTAGTCAATAATGCATACACATGACCAAGTCTTGCACATAGAAAAAGTTACTCTTCATTAATAAATACAATTAAAAAAACAAGCTTATCCCCAAAAACAAATAGGATAAAAACATGGAAATACCCTGGGGTGAAATCCACATATTACAGCATGTCAATAGCACTGAAGATGTAACAGTTGTAAATTGTGGCATACCATAACTAGGCTATATGTCTAGAATCAAGTCCTAGAGCAGTGAACCACAGCAAATATTGCAAACTTAAATTACCTGCAGCAGACACGGCAAAATGGGAGTTCACACCACAGAACACATCTACGCGTTTTTCCGCACACTTCGTCAGGACGCCTAGAATCTAAAACTCACACGGTTTATATACTACACCTTTCAGACGGTATTGGCACATGACTCATCCAGGTCCTGTTCAGCACAGACCATTTGCATCATCAATGTCCTGTGAATTGATTCTGCGCTGTATTGGAAGTTGTCCTAGTGTGGGTGGAAGTTAACGCTTTGGGCATTAACACGCTCAAGGGGTCTGACGCTGATGACGCTAGCATCTCTGCATTAAAGTGGTAAATATTGCATTTTTATTTTTTAACGATAGGTATTTGAGAAACTAATTACATTACTACCTAAGGTTTCCTCAGAAGCAATAGGTTCTCTTTATGGACCAAGCAAATTTTATTTTTTTATCATAGCATGCCAACAGCCATAATTTTTTTGGGGAAAAAAATTTAAATGTGTACTGGGGCTTGTTTTTTACATGATAAGTTGTATATTTTAATGTCTCCATTTTGGTGTACATATAATTCATTGATTAATTTTTATTATTATTTTTCTTGGGGGGGGGGGGGTTGCAAAACAAACCAGCAATTCCGACATTGGTTTTTATGGTGGGGTTTTTTGCTGTTTACATTTCAGTAAAAATAACATTTATTAGAACTTTATTCTATACATCAGTACGAATATGGCTATAACAATAACTATCATTTTTTAAATTTGCACTATAAAAACACATTTTAGGGTGATTTTACACATAGCATTTTTGAGAAAAACGCTGCGTTTTTTTGTGGCTTTTTTTAGAAAAAAATGCTGCAGTCAGATTTTAGCTATAATGAAAAAAATATACAATACAAAGAAATTGTGTGTGAGAAAAGGTAATAAAAAAGCTGTGTGTCAAGAAAGCCTAAGGAAAAAATTCACTTTTGTGTTGTCGCATTTTGAGAGCAATAAAGGTTTTATTTTTCTATGGGCTCGTTTTTGCAAGATGGGTTGTAGTTTCTATTGACATTTTTTTATGTTTTTTTAAGGTCCATTTAATATATCGTATATATTTTTTTTAAATTAGGGTGGGATGTGAATAAAAATGGCAAATCTGTCATCATTTCTCTTGACGGGTTGTTGAACATACAGTTTGAACACTGCCAAGCTGGCCACATATAAACAACGATATGAACAAGTGAGTCAAGGACTTGAGGCAACACATGGTACGGAGCGAGTAATAAAGTAGACCAATAAAATACTCCAGACATACAGATGTTATATATGGATCATTGCAGTAGTATACCATACCTGTAACAAAGGGTAAAACAGGGTCAAGGGGGAAGGGGTTGGTAGGAAGGGTCTGATGGAAGCCAGCATGGGCAGAGTTCGTAATAATATCAGAAAGTAAATAGGTAACTCAATTGCTGGAATATCAATGGGATGTACAGCTGTCTGTTGTAAATAGTATCTGATTATCAACAGGATGATCTTGCTTGCATTTGATGTGTATCCTGAGAAAGACCATAGAATGAACCCCTATGGTGCTGGAGGTTGCTGAACCTTATTGTCAATGATACTAATGAAGGGCACACCTGTGCGTAAAAGGGACAGCTATTGATTTGGAGAGTCTTAGAAGCAGCCCCTGCGGTGTCAACAAACATTTCAGTAATACCAATGAAGAGCACAACTGAGCTTGGAATGGACAACTATTGTTTTAAGTAGAGTCATAAACACAATCCACTCCCTGAGATATCAACAGACATTTGCCTACAAGACTTATTCCATATACAAGAGCGCCATCCACAGGAAGATAAAGACTGCTGCGATAAAAATATTGACAAGATGGAACCAGAATCATTTAAAGACCATTCCAGGATAGGATAGTAGCAGAAATCAGATATTACAGGGTCTACCAGAAAGACAGGTGCGCACTCCTATATGCCAGTTGAAACCTATAAGGCTGGGTTCACACGAGCAAGTCCCGGACCGAACACACTGCAGGGAGCCGGGCTCCTAGCATCATAGTTATGTACGACGCTAGGAGTCACTGCCTAGCTGCGGGACAACTGTCCCGTACTGTAATCATGTTTTCAGTACGGGACAGTAGTTCCACGGATGATGCTAGGAGCCCGGCTCCCTGCAGTGTGTTCGGTCCGGGACTTGCGGCCGAAATACGTTCCGTCCATTATGGACATAACATGCTCGTGTGAACCCAGCCTAAGTGTCAAAACTAGGTGTAAACTTCACAAACAAGAACCATATTATGTAGTTCAAGAGAGTGGAATATTGGCCAGCAAGAGTGGTTCATTAAGGATAAGTCTCCAGTATGGGCATTAAGGTGTAAGGCCTAAGTAAGTATAGACTAACCACTAGAGATCCCATAGAGTCTATATTTATTTACGAGCCATCCATTCCACATTTGAGAAAAGGTGTGGTGGGTTCTAAGCTACCAGTGCAAAATCTCTTCAAGTCTAGCAATTTGTTCAACTTTATTCAGCCAATGTAAGATTGAGGGAGATTCTGTTGACTTCCAGTGTAATGGGATCACTAGACGGGCAGCAGCTAAAAATAACGTTATCAGTTTCAGAGATCTCCTAGGTATATCGTAAGGAGAGCTATCTCAGGGGTCATTGGAAGCTTTGTATCACAGACAGCGTTAATGTGTTTAACCCCTTCCCACCGCAGCTATTTTTCATTTTTTCATTTTCGCTTTTTCCTCCAAATCTTTCAAAAGTCCTAACTTTTCTATTTTTCCATCAAAATAGCCATATGAGGGCTTTGTTTTTTGGGGGACAAGTTTTAGTTTTTTACAGTGGCATTTATTGTACAATATTAGGCCTGATTTACACGAGCGTTTTGCGCGCGCAAAAAAAGCTGCGTTTTGCGCGCGCAAAAGGCACTTGACAGCTCCGTGTGTCATCCGTGTATGATGCGCGGCTGCGTGATTTTCGCGCAGCCGCCATCATAGAGATGAGGCTAGTCGACGCCCGTCACCGTCCAAGGTGCTGAAAGAGCTAACTGATCGGCAGTAACTCTTTCAGCACCCTCGACAGTGAGTTCCGATCACAATATACACCAACCTGTGAATCAAAAAAAGACGTTCATACTTACCATGAACTTCCTGCTTCCTCCAGTCCGGTCTCCCGGCCGTTGCCTTGGTGACGCGTCCCTCTCTTGTCATCCGGCCCCACCTCCCAGGATGACGCGGCAGTCCATGAGACCGCTGCAGCCTGTGATTGGCTGCAGGCTGTGCTTGGCCTGTGATTGGCTGCAGCTGTCACTTGGACTGAATTGTCATCCCGGGAGGTCGGACTGGAGGAAGAAGCCGGGAGTTAGCGGTAAGTCAGAACCTCTTGTTTTTTTTACACGTATATGTATATTGTGATCGGAAGTCACTGTCCATGGTTCTGAACCAGTTTAAGTCTTTCAGCACCGTGGACAGTGACTGTCTTCTGCCGTCGCGTACCCGAACATTTTTTGCCGGGTTCGGCCCAAACGAGTTCGGCCGAACCCGGTGAAGTTCGGTGCGCTCATCTCTAATTTGACACTCCGTTTGGATGTTTGTAAACAGAAAAGCACGTGGTGCTTTTCTGTTTACATTCATCCTTTTGACAGCTCTTGCGCGAATCATGCAGTTCGCATGGAAGTGCTTCCGTGCGGCATGCGTGGTTTTCACACACCCATTGACTTCAATGGGTGCGTGATGCGCGAAAAACGCACGATTATAGAACATGTCGTGAGTTTTACGCAACGCACTCGCGCTGCGCAAAATTCACGCATCGTCTACACTGCCCCATAGACTAATATCGGTGCGTACGACACGCGTGAAAAGCACGCGCGTCGCACGCGCGTATATTACGCTCGTGTAAATGAGGCCTAATGTACTGGAAAAAATGTCTTTGTGGGGTGGAATGGGAAAAAACAGTGACTGTTTTTTTGGTGTTGTTTTTACGGTGTTCACCATGCGGTAAAAACATAACTTTATTCTGCGGGTCAATGCGATTATGGCGATACCAAATTTATATAGTTATTTTTTTGTTTTACTACTTTTATGAGGAAAAAACGTATTCTTAAAAATAAATTTTGTTTTGTGTCGCCATAATCTGAGAGCCATAGCTTTTTTATTTTTCTGTCGATTGAGTGGTGAGAGGGCTTGCTTTTTGTGGGGCAAGCTGTAATTTTTATTGGTACCATTTTGAGGTGTATAAGACTTTTTGATACATTTTTATTCCAAAAAAACAGCAATTCTGGCATTTAAAATGTTTATTTTATTTACTGCTTTCAACGTGTGGGTTAAATAATATTATATTGTAATATTTGTAAGATACCAGTTTGTTTTTTGTTGTTTTTTTACATATCCTTTGGGGGGAAATGGGAAAAGGGTCTAATTATTTATTTTTAATATATATTTTTTTTATCTAAAACATTTAACTCTTTTCAATAGTCATACAAAACAAAAGAAAAAGAAAGAAATTCCAGAAACAAGACAAGCACTCTTTGGGATAACATAAATTTTGTATAAATTTTATTAAATTCTATAAAAAGATTTTTCTCTTTAATTACGAACTTCTACAAAAAGGGAAAGGTTTGGATAGAGCTTTTTCCAAACTGAATGTATTAGTTTAAATTTATTCTTTGAAAACGTTTTCCCTTTAAATATATTCTCACAGAAAAAGGGGAAGATTTGGATAGAGCTACTTTTTCCAAGCAAGTACAATCCTTTAATTAAAATATCTCCTGGCCAGGATACAAACACATATACTTATGGCAACGCTTCCATTCTTATATCCCTCTTCATACAAAGTACATTACATAAATTATGAAACATAATTTCAAAGGAGTTGGCTTTCTACAAATAGTGGCATCGAAATCTGACAAAAATTTTAGCAGAAAAACCTTTTTACTTCATTTTTAGAAAAAGCCGCTGGTCTCAGTTCACACTTGCGTTTTTTACATATTTACAGATTTCAGTCAGAAACTGGCAAGAGAGATTCATCTAATAGGATGGCAATCACAATATGAGGAGAAATGTTAGCTTTATGTTCATTTCATACTCATCTGTTTGGAGATTTTACGCAGATGGGGTTGGAATATATTTGTGATACTTTCCTTTGGTGCATGTCCTATTATCAGGAGCGAGGGTGAGTGGTGATATAGATTTTTAGACCAGTCCGGTCAGATTTATTTTCCCCTCTTTAGATCTCCGAGTGGATATCCATAATCGCCATACAGGTACTTTTATGTGTCCAGCCAGTCTCAAGACTCATCTATGTTGCAGAGTCCCAACTTACAAAACCTCGGAGGCAACCGAGAAAACAGATGGAGAGAGACAAAGTCCAGAGGGAAGCACAATTTGCCAGAAAAGTACAATTATGTACCGTGTTGTACTGCGTTGTTTTTCCATGTGGTGCTTCATCACTGCTGGAGATTGCAAGGCATGGTTAATGTCACTACCTGCCGAGCGCACCTTGATTAGATCAGCTGACGCGTTTCATCCCAGACCAGGATTTCAAAATGTCTCTAAGGAAATCAGAGGAACTAATACATTCAGTTTGGAAAAAGCTCTATCCAAACCTTTCCCTTTTTGTAGACGTTCGTAATTAAAGGGAAAAATCTTTTTATAGAATTTAATAAAATGTATCCAAAATTTATATTATCCCAAAGAGTGCTTGTCTTGTTTCTGGAATGTTTTTATTTTTCTTTTGTTTTGTATATCTGCTTTCTGAAATGGCACCGTTCTATATATTTATTGCATATTTTGGGATCTCTATTAGCTATGGTTTAAAACCATTTTCCTTTTCTTTTCAATAGTCCCCTTAAGGACTTGAACCAGCAATTGCTGGATCGCTTGCACAATATACCGTAAAACTAATGTATTGCAGTATATCGTGATTTTCTTCAGGCTCCTATTAAGCTCGGCCTCTGGTAGGATTTACTAGAAGCATTAGGGAACGGATGGGATGTTGTAGGGGGCCGCCCCCTCTTTATAATGGCTTAGATGCTGTGGTCACTATTGACCATGGTATTCAAGGGGTTAAACAAGCAGAATCCCTCTCATTGCAGTGAAGAGTCGTCTGCAGTGAAATGTCAGCTTTAGCTAGTGAGCTCGGTCCATTGTTTCCCTCACGGACGTCTAAAGCTCCGTACAATCCCACCAAATGTGAAGAAAGGTGCCTAGATTTATTTTTTTTGCATCTCCAGCATGTTACTCATTGAACCATACATTTCTATCAGCTTAACAGGGTTTAAGTACCTTATAGACATTTTCCTAGATTTTGATGCATCTAGACATGGAGTGTCTAGTGATACGCTCTGTTTGTTTATTTTTGTTTATAACAGTTCGCTAGGTGCCTGTTTCTGTGTCCAAAGTCTCTCAAACCAAGACAAGTCTCTATGCTGACCTGTGAGAAGGAGCACGTATGTGTTTGCAGATATGGCTGTGTTGTAAGATATTGAGCCTTTGGTAGTTTAGAATATCTCTTGTTTTTGAAAGTGAATTTAGGGAGTCCTCTTGATCTAGAAATTCTAATGGGGTAGCGTTGGTAACCTGAATCTAACACTGGGATACAGTCTTTTAATTGGGTCAACAGTGAGGGGTGAGCCGAGCATAATTCTTTGATGTATAGGTGTCTCCCAATTTTTAGAGAAGCTTGCGATAGGGTACTTAATTTATTCATGGATGAGTTGTTTTTAGAATCCTCAAAAATCAACTGTCGTAATGCTCTATTCATTCTTCGATGTTGACCCACTGTTTATGTAATAGAAACTGTTAATTTCAAGGAAGTACAGGATCCTAGGGGAAGTTATGTACAAAGAGTTAGTAGGTATTAATGCAGACAGCTGGATAAAGAATCTTTAAAACAGCCTTACCTATGTGGTCAATAAAAAAAAGTCTATTATTAAGATCAGTAAGCTATTATTTTGAGAGAAATAGAGGGAGATTTAGTTTATGATGTATAATCATGCCTATATTGCATATCATTTATTAACATAGAAATATATTAAGGCTGGAATGTCTGAAATTCAAGTCAGAAGTCAAATGCTATGCACTGTCTATGGAGCTACAATAAAATGGAATTATTCTGGAAAAGGATAAAAGATAATAAGATAATAAGATCAATATTGGGAGTTTAGATCCATTTAAATTTGTGTCCATACCTGTTTTATTATGAAGAAGAAATTGAGAGTAGTAGGAGAGGGAAATGGATGTTCCCCTACATATAGTTCTTTTGGTAGCTAAGATATCGGATCTTGGTAGCTCCCTCATCTGTATAAGGAGTAATGGTGGATTTTAATAAACTGATTAACATTGAGAGACGGTACCTAGAGTGCACGTTCTCTAAGAGCTGTGAAGTATTCCGGGACAAATGAGGGAGCTGTCTGGAGAAAATCAGAATGGATTTGTGACATGAACATTTAATGAAGGGTTTTGATTATATACCTTTAGGAAATGTTCAACATTGACTCATTCTAGTATGCTGCTATGTCCTCCGGTGCTCACAGGCCAATATTGGAAGGAGGGGGGTTATGGCCTATATGTATTGATGTTTTGTGTGTGTTTAAGACTTTTGCAGTTTGGCAAAATAAATAAATTTATTCAAAGTAAAGACTGTCTCATCAACACATGACTGTACTATAGGTATCAGGTATTAAAATATTATCCAGGCTTTATGGAGATTTATGTGTGAATCAACGATAAATCCTTAGCTATTCACATGTTAATGAAATCGTTGTATTATGTATTAGAAGAGGTACCATTTTTAAGATATTAGAAAAGTAGCACATTCACAACAATGAAAATAACTTTTTGCATGAAAAGTACTAAAGACATATAAAAGATGAAGGATGTATAGAGTCAAAATAAAAGAACATTTAAGTAAAAAGAAAATGTCAAAGGTTATTGTATATTACAAAGATGCTAACATTTACAATTAATGAGTATATAGTCAAAGTTATTCAAAAGTAGAACTTCATACAATATACACTTCATTTTTACACATATTTAGTTTTGTTCATCTGTTGTTTCTTCAAATATACATGTCGTAAAGCAAATATTTAGTTTATACAACAGTATTTATCTAAATCTTACCTTTTTCATTTAGTTGTAAATATTTCTCAGTCTACCCATGTAGCCAGCTTGATGCTTATTGCAAGTCCATCATCAAACAGCCTTGTTGTTGACAGCTCCCAGAGAGTTATGTCTAATACATTTCCATTATATGCTTATGTAGATCCAGATATGTCTGAGAACCTGTTATCAGAGAGAAAGCTCTGGTCTCAACTACAGAAGAAAGACAATTATTGAAATGATTGAGTGAAAGGAAGTGCAAGGTGGAGTTTCCCCACTGACAGGCAGGGGGCGGATTTAATGTGTGATGCCTTCACACGGACTTTTGTCAAACAAAGGAACTATTTCACTCTGGATGTAAGTAATGTTCAAAGTAAATGCCCAGAGGAAGATGGCAGCAAGACAAAAAAATAAAATAAAAAGATACCTACAAGCTACTGCTGAGTTTCCATTTTCCATTTAAAATGTCTAATAACTGAAAACAGTAAACAAAAATAAGAGATTAATAATTAGTTATGCTATTCTCCTTACTGAAATTCTAATAAGAACCAAGCAAATAAATTGTGGTCATGTAAAATCTAAATGATAAAAAATAGAGTACTTTGATGTTTAAAGTAATTCAGTTACTAAGAATGCATGGAACTAATACATAACGAATACTTAAAGAGGCTCTGTCACCAGATTTTGCAACCCCTATCTGCTATTGCAGCAGATAGGCGCTGCAATGTAGATCAGAGTAACGTTTTTATTTTTAAAAACGAGCATTTTTGGCCAAGTTATGACCATTTGTGTATTTATGCAAATGAGGCTTGCAAAAGTCCAAGTGGGCGTGTTTAAAGTAAAAGTCCAACTGGGCGTGTTGAAAAGTAAAAGTCCAAGTGGGCGTGTATTATGTGCGTACATCGGGGCGTTTTTACTTCTTTTACTAGCTGGGCGTTCTGACAAGAAGTATCATCCACTTCTCTTCAGAACGCCCAGCTTCTGGCAGTGCAGACACAGCCGTGTTCTCGAGAGATCACGCTGTGACGTCACTCACAGGTCCTGCATCGTGTCAGACGAGCGAGGACACATCGGCACCAGAGGCTACAGATGATTCTGCAGCAGCATTGGCGTTTGCAGGTAAGTCGATGTAGCTACTTACCTGCAAACACTGATGCTGCTGCAGAATCAACTGTAGCCTCTGGTGCCGATGTGTCCTCGCTCGTCTGACACGATGCAGGACCTGTGAGTGACGTCACAGCGTGATCTCTCGAGAACACGGCTGTGTCTGCACTGCCAGAAGCTGGGCGTTCTGAAGAGAAGTGGATGATACTTCTCGTCAGAACGCCCAGCTAGTAAAAGAAGTAAAAACGCCCCGATGTACGCACATAATACACGCCCAGTTGTACTTTTACTTTTCAACACGCCCAGTTGTACTTTTGCAAGCCTCATTTGCATAAATACAAAAATGGTCATAACTTGGCCAAAAATGCTTGTTTTTTAAAAATAAAAACGTTACTGTAATCTACATTGCAGCGCCTATCTGCTGCAATAGCAGATAGGGGTTGCAAAATCTGGTGACAGAGCCTCTTTAAGGCTAACTATTAGACTATGAAAAACTCCTTGAACAATTATCAGAACGCTTCAGGATATGTCAAGCTTAATATTTATAAGAAAGTTATTACTGTGCTCACATGGTAAATTAAACTCACTCACTTGCCTAATGTATAAATTATATTGTTAAAATAGCATGTTAACTTCATTGTTCGGGTTGTTACGATCGCGGAGGTACCATATGAATGTTTTGTTTTTTGTTTTTTTACAGAACATAAAATCACTTTTTATAGAAAAAAATGTTTTGTTTTGTTTTTTACTGTGCACTTTTTAATAAACTTTCTTTAAATCTCCTAAATGTTTTTTTAATCCCACTGGGGGACATCACAAAACGATCTTCTAAACATTCATATAATGCTTAGGTATACTCAGTACACCACAACATTACTACCTGTCAGTGTAAAAATATACCATCAAGGCAGGCCTAAGTTAGTCCCCCGGCTGCTATGGCAACCCCCTCCCTTGGTCAAACCACTTAAATGCCACAATCCCGTTCATTGCAGTGGGAGCCCGTGGTCATCGCTCGCAAACAGCTTCTGTGCCTGCTCGATCACCAAGACGGAATTGAATTGTTCGTCAAGGTGGCTTAAAGTAAGTCAATCCATGATGTACAGTTAATTCATGGAGGCTTAATGGGTTAAAGGCTTGGCAGTGAAAGGGTTAAACTATGCCTACAGCCACAAGCATGGTGTAGGATAAGTGCATGTTTGAAGATGTATAACTTCAGAATTGTATTTATTTTTTTGGTTTATGAATGCTCTTAAATAGAAAGATATTTTAATACAATGTTCTTTGGAAAAGTTTTCCAGTGTTAAAAATGGGGAAATATGTATTTAACAGAAAATTAGACAAACTCTAAGTAAAAATGAAGAATTCCTTTATATCAATTCATATTTAATTTCTCTATTCTTGTGCCCCATATTACCACTTTAACTCTATTCTTCTAATTTTTAAACTTTCAAGTAACAGCAAATATTTTCCCAAACAAAATGGGGTTATTTGGTTCAATTTCAGTTCTTTGAATGCAACATCAGGAAGAAAGATGTTACATCTACGGCCGTAAACAGTCGGGGTTACTCACCCCTCGAAAGGCCGCAGCCATGGACTTGTGAGCACTGCTCCCCATCTACTCCCCAGGAGATGCCAGCGCTCACTTCCGCTCCACTCTGCTGTGTGCCATAGGGTGCGCGAGCACGCTCGCGCCTGGCCTTAAAGGGCCAGTGTGCTCACATGTAAATCATCAATAATTAGCCAACGATCACCCTGGACTATAAGAACGGCTCTGTCCTTTTACTCCTTGCCTGAGCGTTGTTCGTATTCCTCTGTTAGTCTTCCAAATGGTCCATTAGTGTTATGCTGTTCCCGTTGTTCCTGTGCCCTGCTATAGTGTTGGAGTCGAGTTCTGCCATCGGTCACGTCTGCTGTGTTACACCACATCTGGTGTCATCTGACTCGTCTGCATCACCTGCCATCAAGATCCCATCTGTGCCTAGCCGTTGCTACTGTCTGGACTATTACAGGTACCCTTGTGCTTGGACTATATATATTGACTTGGTACACTGTAGTTTGGCCAGCTGCCATCCCGCTACAGCAGTGCGGCCCAGTGGATCCACACATCCACAGATCGTGACAAAAGAGTTGTAAAACCATGTCTACAACCATCTGTCAAACATTGTTAAGGATTAGGCCTGATTTACATGAGCATATTTTACATCCGTGCTACGGACGTTAAAACAACGGCCATCACACGGACCTATGTAATTCAATGGGGCCGTTCACACAGTCATTGTTTCAACAGACCGTGTGAAGGGTCCGTTGAAAAATAGAACATATCCAATTTTCTTCCGTTTGCACGGATCCCTCCATAGACTCACGGGGGCACGTCGGCCGTGAAAAACTTCACATTTATCATGTCCGAGTTTCCCCACGTTAGTGTGAATCTGGCATTAGTGAATGTTTGGAGACACCTAACAAAATAGTATAAAGTTCAATCCACTATGCTCTCATTCTTATTGTACTTCTTCCTAAAATGTTGTAATGTAAAAGGACATCTAATTAAAGCACAAAGTCTTCTAGGACTGTAACGAAACCCTTTCAAGCTCTTTTAACGCCACACAAGAATTGGTAATATCATCCACATATAACCCACATGATTGGAGGTGCTAGAGGGAGAGATAAGCACATTGTATTTTTGGAAGGCTGCCTGTAAGGAATTATTGGGAAACCCACCAGAGGTCTTAAAATAAGCCTGCAAACAGTTTCTCATTGATTTTAATGGGAAATACAGTGTTCTGTTCACATAAGGCGTATTTTTATGCTGCTGAATTAAAAAAAAACACCTTGTAAAAAAAGCCTTGTAAAAAGGAGTAGGTTGTCACTTTGTTTTTGAAGCTGAAAATGAAGCTTTTTTTTCATTTGAAGCTTATTTTGAGGCTTTTTTTTTAGCTGTTTTGTAAGGCTTTTTTTGTAGTGTCAATGGAAAATCACCTACAAAAATGCATCAAAAAAAGGTCTAACAAAAAGAAAAAGCCTCAAAATAAGCTTCAAATAAAAAAAAAGCTTAATTTTCAGTTTCAAAAACACCTTGAAATCAGAGCTATCAGCTATATTCCCTTGAAAACAGCCACTTTATTTTCAACCACGTCTTTTAGTACGTGTGAACATACCCTAACAGCGTTTCATATTTGTGTTGTAGGTCTGATCGTGTAAATGTTTTATTGCAGTTATAAGCAAAAATTTTAGGGTCCCATATTTTACTTGCACTGGACTTCTATATAGTTTAAGGCACTTGATATTTTGTGCATAATGGGAGTCACTAACTTTTTTACTGGATGATCAGCATATAATGACATATTGAAAAGCATGACATATATACAGGGCCCTTAAAGGGAAGGTCTCACAAATTTTTTTTTTATATGTTTTTGCTTTTAGTATGTTATTAAAATAAATGTTATTTATTTGTGTTTTTGTGTTTTACTTTTTTCTTTCTTTTACTTCTCTATGGGGGCTGCCATTTTTTTCCATCTCTGTATGTGTCGATTAACGACACATACAGAGATGGAATACGGCACATACATCCCTATAGTGAATGCAAACGGGAGCCGTTCCACTCACTAAAGCGTACGCCGTCTGTGTGGGAACGGCGCATGCAGTCCAAAAGGAAGGTCTTAGGCCGAGCGACATCCGGTGCCATTTTCATGTGGACCGGAAGCCGTGGTCGGACTGTAAGATGACTACTTCCGGTCGAGGCTTCCGTCCATATGTTCAGATGCAAGGACTAGGAGCGGAGGGAGCAGAGGGAGCGGAGGCAGCGGAGGGAGCGGAGGCAGCGGCGGCGGCAAGAGCAGGTAAGTTATGTTTGTGTATGTTCGTGTTATACTGTGTGATTACCACTGTATCTAATCCTTCTACACTGTGCATTCGCTCAAAAAAAATTACGGCACACAGTGTGGGAGGTTTGAAGATTCAACCCCCTCCTTTCTCCTGCCACTAGCCAGGATAAAGGAGGGGGATTGTTGGAGTACACTAGAGCGAGTGTGTCTTCTCCAATTTTGCAGCATGCCAATGCTGCAATTTTGGGAATTGCTCCCTCTAGTGACCAGCACATCGAAATGTTATAAATTAGAATCTAATTTATAATATTTCCTGACATGTGAAAAAATTAGAACAATGTGTAATCATTTATATACTAACAGTTTAAATTAAAAAATATATATATTTTTCTAGCGACACATTCCCTTTAAGTGTCTCCAGAGAGTGTGTGCTCGTGTTTAGAAGCTGCCCATTTGCCTTATTAGAAGAGAAAGATATATCCATGAACAGTATGTTAGGACATGATCCATTTGATAATAAAAGTAATTAATGTTTGAAAATGAGTTTAACAGCCAGGGAGACAAGACAATACCTCCTAACGATGAAATCCGTCTCCTCAAGACAAGAGCTCACTGAAAGATCAGGTTACAGCTTGCCCATAGAAGACTATGGAGATGGAGGAGGAAGAGGGAACAGAGTGAGAGAGAGACCGACAGAGACTATGCTGCAGCTTCTAGTAAGTGTTCTATTTCACCGCAGTTCTGGATTAACAGCTACACTACGTATTACTGCTGTATAATCTCCCTATGCTGCTGCTTCTGAGGGTATGCCACAGAGAGATTGTGGAGCAGGATGTTCTTTTCTCTATGTGTGCTTTGTATGGGAGACATGATGGCAGATAGGCTCCACCTACTAGCTGAAGGAAAACTGAGAATTAGAGATAAAGCCTGCTTAGGGAAAAACTGCTATAAAAAAATTAAAGTCATATAATAGCCAGATATAGTGTTAATTCTCATGTACACACATATGACAGCTTATTCTGAAAAGTCACCTGAAATGGCCGTACAATTTCTTTAGGATCTGTTCTATATTTATTACATGTCATCATGCATTATTTGTATATTTGATGATAAAAAGTTGGAGCTTGCAAAGGAACTTTTATGATTCTTTCTGTGAAAAAATAAATAAAAATAATTATATATATACATATATATATATATATATATATATATATATATATATATATGAAAGTGTAGCAGTTTTTGGAAAATTTATTGAATATTGCAGCAAATTTGGGTCTAGACCAGTGATCAATTGTGGGGAACATGCACAAATTTAGTGGTGAACTTGACAGAGTTTTGCCTTTCAAAACAGACTCACAGATTCAAGTTTTTCAGTGATTGCCAAAAATACTAATAAAAAAAATTGACTCTCTCATCATCATATGTGACATCAAAATAATTTGAGTTCAGGTGAGGTACCAATAAACAGCTTGTTCTGAAAAAAACATGTATGCACGTATAGGTTAGGGTGTGTAAGCTGTTTTCAGATATGATCAGTCAATAAATGCACAGCAAACAACAAAAATTGTCTAGCAAGCAGAGCAAATAGGGCACCCAAATGTCAAAAAGTGGAAGGGTTAAAAAGCTTGCTTAAAAGATAACTGATAAAGTTTAAGCCTTTAGTTTAAATCGTTTTGGACCTTTGGTCATGAACAAACCTCTGTGAAGTAATGTTAGTAGCAATTAAATTAGGCCGGATGTTTTAGCTTTGTAACCCATTACAGGAAAGTGCAGCCAACTACTTACAATAAGTGTTTAAAGCAAGTAGAACAAAATTTAATTGCAGCTTCAAGTAGGTGTGATAATGGTAGATGCTTCACTTAACTCATTTGAGAATCACAGTTTCTAAATAACCATTTAAGATATGTGTGTTGTGGGTGATGTTCTCGGTAAAAACAAATTACATTTTTTTTTCTAAATGTATCCAAATGAAAGTACCACAAATTGTTGCAAACAGATACTCAAGTTCTAGCCCAGTGCAGTTTCACAGTGATATTGTATAATTAAAATGGCTGTATAAAAAGGGTTGCTTTTGTTTACAGTAACAGCGCCACTTCAGTTCATGGTCTGTGTCTGGTATTGCAGTATAGTCCATTTTAAGAGAATGGGGATGAGCTGTAATTAAAAGCACTGGCCATGGAAAAAAAAACTGGCTGTGTTTTTGGAAAAAGCAAGCCTTTTTGTTATTAATTTAATACAACCCAGTTGAAAATGTACTGAACAGACAGCTTGGCATTGGAACGTACTCATATCCCTGTAGTCAGAAAAGTGACTATCATTTTACATTACCTATTTGCCAGCCTTATAACTTTTTTTTAACATATCAAGTTTCGAGAAAAATCCAAAACACATTGTCACTGTCCTGATCACAAGAAATAATATAAGTAAAATGCCACTAATAATACACCAAATTTGGCATGCATGGAAACAGGGGTGTAGCTATGGGTGATGCAGAGATATCACCCATACCCGGGCCCTAGTGCCTGAAGCTGCCCAAAGGCCCCTTTGCCCATAAGAAAACAGCAATATTATAAAAGGCACATGCCAAGTGGGTGCTTCTGCAACAAATTTCCCATTTACAGACTACATTTAATAAATTTGCCTTGCCACCATCTGGCTGGGATGTCGGAGGGCACATGCACTGTGCGACGGCCTTCTGACCAAACAGTAAAATTCTACCTTGTCTGCTGCCATTGCCAGTCATATAGTTAACACCCCATACCTTGCTGATATTCTGTTCATTGTTATTTTTGGTGTTTGTCCTACAAAAATGTACTAACTTGTTTTTTTTGTGTGACTATGTTACTGTACCTCATTTGGATTGCTGACCATGTCTATTAAATGATCTTGAAGGTTGACTGTGTTTATAGTTTGTGCCCTCTTGTACTGCATTGTTGGCTCTTGCACTTCTCCTTCCTGGCCCTTAGCGTTTATAAAATTTTTGCTGTATCCTGTAGTGCCAGCCTGACTGATTGATCTTGAGTTGGTTAGACAACTACAAGACTGCCATTGCTGCTGCCAACAACTTGCTTCATCAAAGTTTCTCAAAGAATCAATTACCCGATAACCAACATTCATTTAAGTCAACAGATTTCCATCTACCGAAGTCCAGGGAAAATGGAGTCTAATAGGTGAAATGTGAAATCTAGTTTAATTCCTTCTCTGGATATCATGGCACCAGACTTCTTATTCTAAAGATCACACTTTTTAGGTTTTCTTTGAATAAAATGAAATGCCAGCTGCTTTCCAAAGTGATATTCAATGAAAAAGAACTTGATAACCTGTTAACGGTAACACTTTAACAACAAACCTTCCACTTCTATGCAGGAACTAGGATTAAAATTGAGTTTGGTGAAATAGCTTACAACACTTACTGGAAGTTATTTTGACCATGTTCTGTTTCATTTCACACATTCAGTCACATAACACATTAATATTGTACCTGCAAACTGCCTCTCAGAAATGACTATGTAGGGGTACATTCTCTCATTTCAGAAACCAAAGAATCCTACTCCTGAAAATATGAATGGTGGTATAGAAATCTCTACAAACTGTAAAAAGACTCTTCTACATGAAAAAGCAAATGAGAATGTCATAGTAATGTTCTATAATCTATCCTAAGAGAACTATTTGAACTACAGTATAGCCAATAAAATCACCATAATGGTTTTATTTGTTTGAAGCAGTGAATATTCCACTTATGATTGTGTTACAATAGACTTCATATAATGTATGTGCATTAACAAATGGAGTTGGGAATGTTAGAAAACTGAAGCTGCATAGGAAGAGCAAGGCTTGCCAACAGACCATTAAAGTTCAATTTTGTACTGAATGTCTTCTAAATTACACATGTTGTTACATTATATTATATTGTTACATTATGTACAGTATGTACTTAGCAGTTATGTCGAGTTTGTAGACAGTCTTATAAAGATAGTTGGAATATCAAGCGCATATCTGCATGGGTAACAAAGTTGTTGTTTTTTTATCTGTGACACCCAAAGCGTTTCTCAAAATAACTTGCTGAGGTGATTTCCTGTGCATCAAAAATAGAATGAACATTTTGCAATCTCAAATTAAATATTTAGATAATAACAGTTACATTCATTATAGTGAATTCACAGGTAATCCTAATTGGTCTCAGATAATTATCTCCACGATAATGATCTAATTTTTAGTGCTTAAGCGTTAATTAGGGTAAGATTAGAGATGAGAGAACATGCAGAATTTTGCCAATGTTCCTAAATTTCTATATAGTACAGAAAATAAATAAAATATTTAATAAATGTTAAGAAAGGACTGCTTCATATTTCAATCAAGAAAAGATTAAGATAAAGGTCTCATGCACATGGCAAGGCTTGGATGGTAGTACACAGCGGGGGATAGCCTGTATGCCAGCTCACAAAGAGTGGAATTTACGAACACTGGTGTTTCATATGCAAGCCTTAAACAGAAGCCTGTTGGAATAAGATGCACTAAATTTATTAAGAGGTGCGTGTCTCGTAATAAATTTGGCGCATCTGGGGCTGGCATATGCGCTACAAACTGAGATCTACGCAATCTATGAGTTGGTGTAGATTTACGCTATAATTTACTGCAATTTCTGACATATATTACAATAAATTTGTCGGCCAGTGGGTGGCCCCGAACTGTCCCACTGAGCCCCACTTACTGTTTAGAAAAGTGTCTAGAGCGGGGTAAAATTGCAAAACTTTTTTGCACTAGAAAACTGTCGCAAATTGCATAATAATCTCCCCCAATGTCTCTATGGCTCTGCTCTATGGAGTAGCAATGTTTGATTGAGCTTGTGACATTTTTTTTCTGTTGAATTCGAACATAATTTAACAGAAAAAATCTTCAATTGCAGAAGTCATTATGAGAAACTCTTTTTTTTAGATTATCCCTTCACCATAACCCTAATTGATTTTAGCAGAAACAGTGAGAAAAAACATCTGTCATAGTAAAAGACAGTTTGAAAACTGTAGTACCTCCCAAGACATGATGGGAATGCAATTTTAATAAAATTTAATTTAGCTCAACTAATTTTATAAAGTCTCTACCACTTGACTTTAGGAATGTTTACTGTAACATTGATGTTACTATCAATTGTTACTAGAATTGTTCTTTAAAAGCAATATAACAGTAAAGTTTATCTATCAATAGGTTCTAAACTGCAAACATTTTTTATGATATGATCTGTAACTACAGATAAGCAAGTTTCCTGAAAATGAGTTTAAGGGTCGATTCTATCTCATCGGCTGTTTAGATCAATCTGGTCCGAAAAAAATTGATGCAAACTGACTCTCTGATGTCTTCTAGGATTGTATTTAAGTTAGAAAACATCAAAGAGTCAAACAGGGGAATATACCCACCTACACTGTCATCTCAATAGACTGACAGGGACGCGTCGCTAAGGGAGACCAGGTGAGTATGGATTTTTTTTAATCTCCTCTTCTCCCCTCTTCCTGCCATTTCCCCGATTCTTGCGCCACAAACCCCAAAAAATTCAGAATTTTGAAGAATTTAAAACTTTTGGGAAATTCGTATCTAATTCAATATGCTTAGATTCGATTGATTTATCTCTACCTGTAACATTTTATTTAGAGCTATTTACTGTAGAATCAAATATTTATTGTACTTTATTGTATTATTCTTTAATATACTTGTTTGCCCTTGTTTTCACTTTGCTTTGATAATATAAATTCAAAAGTTCATGCTGTATCAATCAATATAAAAGCAGGAGGCAAAGCCATGAGAATGTAAGCACTACATAATCTTGAATTATCACAGTACATTCCATTACCTTTATTGTATAGTAACATGTTTTAAACAAAAGTGCATTAGCTAGAGTTTGTATCATAGCTTTGTGCAAAGTAATACTAATAATATGTCCTTTATTACAGTAGATAAATTATAAGATAATGGGTCAGGGCTTAGACTCTGTTTACATCTGCGTCAAAGGCATTGAATGTGTTTTATATTGCCAAGTTGGCTCAGATAGATATATGTGGTGAGATGTGATCTGCAGACACATCCACTAAATGTACATTGACACAGCTATTATATGTAAATTTTAAACGTTCTTGTGTTTCAATTTCCTAATAAATATTATATTGTAATAATGGAATAAAATGAACTACTTCTTTAGTAGAGGGGAAAAGGGGTATTTTTTTTTGCTGTCAGTCAACTAGTAAATACTATTATCCATAGCAATACCTGCCCCCTACCGGTCTTTAAAATTTTTTGAAGGCTCTGTAAGGAGTCTGTCACAGATCCGGTCCAAAATACCGTAATAAATAGGGCAGCATGCTGCGCTATTTTGTTCTGGTAACACAACATACACCATGATAGAAACCCAACAGAATAAAATAAAGTTAATGGGTTCTATTGGGCACTGTTGGTGTTCGTCATGCAACGGATCCGGCGCTTCCAGTTTTTCATTGTACTGCTCCTGTGACAGAGTAGAACGATGGAAAACCCTAACAAAGATGTGAATGAAGCTGTAATGGAATCAGTAGTTGAGCAATTCCTCAAAGTGAAAGTTATGAAATTGCTCTGTAAGCGATTCCCCAAAGGCAGCTGGAGACTGTCTGGATAAAGCGTGCAGGTGATCCGCTACCTCAAGTCCATCACTACTCAGATCAGCATAGTCTAAGGCTACTCTATGGTCTTCACCAGAGACCACCGCAAAGCAGTTTGGATTTGGCTGCATAGAACCCAGGTTGCATTAACAGAATACATTGTTGGACAGGAGGTGCAATGCAGGCAATACCAGAATGGAAACCAGACAGACAGAGGGTAAACAGCAAACAGAATAACTAACCAGGAGAGACTGTAAGTCCAAATCAGAAAGCAGAGGAATACCAGGAGTTGCAGAGGTCAAAACCAGCCGAGAGCAGAATGTCCAAATCAGAGAGCAAAGGGTTAATCTAAAGACAGACCTGAGGTCAAGTTCCAAGAATCCAAATAGTCTGGTGATATAGGGTGTAGCCAGGAGCACGATGAGATACTTGCATACACAAAGAAATTCACAAGCAACAACGAAAGAACTGACCAGACTTAAAGTGTAGCTAAACGTTTGACAAACTTCTGACATGTCATAGTGACATGCCAGAAGTTTGTATTGGTGGGGGTCCGAGCACTGAGACACCCACCAATCTCTAGAACGAAGCAGCCAAAGTGATCGTGTGAGCACTCAGTAGCTTCGTATCTGTTCGGCTTTTTCCGGAAAGCCGATGTATCGGAGTACGGGCTCATAGACTTTCTATTCAGTCCGTACACCGATAGATTTATTTCTGGAAACAGCCAAACAGACACGAAGTGGCTGAGCGCTCACACGAACGCTTCAGCTGCTTCATTGTAGCGATTGGTGGGGGTCTCAGTGCTCGGTCCCCCACCAATCCAAACTTCTGACATGTCACAATGACATGTCAGAAGTTTGTCAAATGTTTAGCTACACTTTAAATACTCCACCCTAGAATCTGATAGGAAGAAGACAGAGAAATGGGATTGGCTCTCCAACTCAACCCAAAACCACCCAGAAACTAGGCTAGTAGTCATGACAATCTCAAAGAGATGGACGTTTCCTAACAGAAGCCTTACAGTACTTTAATTAGTTGTTAATCATACAGGAATCTCTTAAACTTTTGATGTCACTATCAACATTAATATAATTATTACAATCCATATAAAAGAATTGATAAAATGTTGTCAGTACAGTGAATTTTTTTCTCTCCAAATTCTTTGATGTTAATGAAGTCTAATTAATCAATGATGGAACAGGGACCTGTCTCACTTTCAAAATGTCTGTCTATTTCATCTGAAGTATTGTGTTCTTCTTGCTATAAACACTACCTTTACTGGCCTCACCATTTTTGTTACTACTGTACACTACTCTTAACATTTTTCTTCCCTCTGTGGTAAAACCTGTCCGAATTGTCACTGCCTCTTTTGCTTTCAACTATTTGTCATTCTCTCTTCCTTCTCTTCCCTATTTCAGCCATCTTTAGACTTGTTTCTTCTTTTACTCCTATAGATCCTGTGACAGATTATTGCGCATTTCATCTATTCTTTTTGTAGCTACTTCACAAATTTCAGAAATGTCAACTTTCAGAACTGAAGTTTATCATGTATTCAGCCCTTAATCTGGATTGCCATATTTTACTTTCTGCGTTCTTGAGGCTCAGGCTTGTATAACATCACTACAACATTTTATTATCTGAAATCCAGATGAAATTAAAGCCCAAAGATGTAAATACAAGTGCCAAGTTATTTGCAATTTTATAGAATCAGACACTTGTATTGTATTTTACTGTATAATATACCAAAAACGTAGGCCCTGTTCACATCTGCGTTGTCATATTTCATTGTTCTGCTCTGTCAGAGGATCAGAACAAGGGAATGCCAGGCGCAACAGTTCCGCTGCAACCGGGACACCGCCGGCAGCCGACAAAACCAATTGACTATAATGGGTTTCGTCAACTTTCATCGGGGTGTCTGTGGATTTACCAGAAACAATAGCGCAGCATGTCGCATTATTGTTTCCGGTAATTTCTTCCGGATCTGCAAAGGAGGCCCCTGACTGAGCCTCCAACACAGATATGAACAGCCCCTATTGAACATCTCAAAGAAAACCCTGTACATGACTAAGGTTCACACTTGCATTGTATAATCTGTTACTTTGATTTGTTTTTAGATCAGAATAATGGATAAAAACGGATCGGTTAAAATTCCATTGAAATCAATTGGATTTTTAATTGCGTCCCTTCGTGTTTTTTATGTTAGTCTTTCGTTTTTTTGACAGAGATAAAAGTGCAGAGTACAGGACTTTTTTCTCCATTCAAAAAAAAAAAAAACAACAAAAAAAGGATGTATAAGGGCCTGTTCACATCTGCAATGGGCTTCCGTTTGGCTTTCCATTCATCTGTTCCATCTGAGTGACACACAAATGGAAATACAAACAGAAAGAATAGTTTTCGTTTGCAATTACCATTGATATAAATTGTAAATGGTATTTTTTTTGTTTCAGTTTGCATCAGTTTGGCTCAGTTCCGTTAGGCCCCCATTTTTTTTAACAGAAAAAATAGCGTAGTGTGCTAATAAATACCAGTATAATTGTGTCATATTCTTTCTGAACCTGATATTTAGGATAATGTCTCATGTATCTTCGAATTTAATCAGCAGATTTGTTCAGATAGAACAAAAGAGAAGTATGCTGAGAAAAGAAGAGTAGAACAACTACAATATAGCATAAAATGATTGATACATCTATACCGTAAGAATGATCTGCTGCTAAAGTATATTAGTAAAGCTATAAAATTCTTTAAACTGTTTCATGTTCTTCACCAATCATGATACAAATAATTTCACTAAGAATACAGGATTATCCTAAATGTTAAAGGTGTATTTCCATCTTAGACATTTATGGCATGTCCACCGGATATTGTATAAATGTCTGATAGATGTAGGCGCTACCTCAGAAACTCACACCTATCTCCACAATGGGAATTCCCTGACCCTGTCCTACTTGGTGAAGCATGAGGAGGAAGGATAATGAGGAAGGATAAGAAAGGTAAAGAGGATTATGAAAACAGCTGAGCTTGCCGTGTTTTGCTTTTTCCGTACCTCCCACAGAAGTAAATTGAGTTAGCTCAGCTGTTTCTGTAAATCACATTCACTTCCATTTCGCTTCCATTCAGAGTTACATAAACAGAGTAGAACAGCGAGTTTGGCTATATCCATAATCCCAGCCACCACTATATTTGTTCACCGACTTGATGTGGCAACCAGCAGTCGCTTCACCAGTCGGTATAGGGCTGGAGGACCCCCATTCTAGAGATAGGTGGGGGTCCCAGAGGTGGGACCCTCATTTATGAGACATTTATGGAATATCCTGTAGATATGCCATAAATGTCTAAGATGGGAATACCTCTTTAAGCAAACTGATTTGGCTATACCCTTTGTACCTAGAGATAACTTGTATTCTCTGTACTTTGGCACCATTTTTTTTTTTTTTATTATTGTAGGAACAGAAATTTTGAAGCTCTTATTCTGCAGTCATCTGTTACTGAACTCTCTGTATCCCCTCTTCACGCTAACCCACAGACTGCCAACCCACAAACTGTATAAAAGTGAACCTATGACTGTAGGATTAGACTAAAAAAAATGGTAGTCTGTAACCATGGAAAAACATAAGTCAGCATATGAGCTGTATATACCAAAAGGTTGGCTAATGTTAATCAATGCTATTTGCAAATTGGTTAATTTTTTTTAAATTAGAATGACTATTTATATTGATTGAGCATCTACAGACACAATTATATGTTTTTATGCCCTATGTTTGTTAAACTGGTAAAGTGATGAAATTGTAAAACATACACATTTATTTGGTTCACTAAGAACTATATAATGATTAATCATGAAGCTGAAACCAAAACCACAATACTCACAGTAGGCAATGCCCTTTGTCTATACATCCCAGAGAATGCAAAGATAATCAGACTATTTCTGTACTGTTCTCTCTGCATGGCGCTTCACATAATAGCAAAAAGAATGCTAATGTATTCATAACATATTCTACACCACTCATCCATTTCACTGTTTTGATATTTATCATTAAAAAGTGAAAGAATGTTTGACTGCCAAGTCAGCATTTACCATATCCCAATTACTCAGATTTAATGCATTCCATCCTTATGTAAATGTTGTTGAATATAAAAGACATTAGTGATTCCACACATTAAGAATGATTCCGATAGTGGAGTTATGACTTTCCTCTGAAGCATACATTCACACTCCCCACCTCCCTTGTTCATATACTGCTCTAAGAAAGAGCAAATTCTAGATAAAACATACTACAGACCCATAAACATATGAATTACAAACATTTCAGAACTAAATAAATTCTGCAGGCAAAATACTGTATACTGAAACAGATATGCGATCTCTAACATGTACCAGACAGAAACAATGAATTGGATGGGGTCGCATGTGCTATTAGTGAGCGTTACCATTGCCACATTAGGAAACGGGCACAAACCATGCGTTAATAATGTGTCGTTTTACTATGGTTTAGCAACACTTTCTCTTAAAGATGCAGTTTCAGGAAATTCATATTTGGTATCTTTCTCAGAAAGGCTTCTATGGAAAAAAAAACGCTTTCTCAGCAATTTGTCATAGTACGGTGATCGCAGTTCTTGCATTGAGTTTTTTCCTGTAAGCTCTCTATTGAAAAGATGGATAAGACTTCCAGATACATTGTGCAAATCTGATTTATTTATTTTAAATCCTGCACATTATAACATATGTTAAAATGTAACAGTAATGAAATTGGTTTTTACCATTAGAAATGGAAATATTGCTTCTAGGGGAGAATATCTACCGCATATGGCACCTGAATGAGCATTGTATAGCCGCAGGGCACTCCACATGCCAATATACAGTCTCCAGCACATGGCTCTACCACATGCAGAAGTCCTTATATTAATGTATTCCAAATTGAAGTTGGCTCACATGTGCAAAGAGTGCCGAGATTTTTTATAATAATAATAATAATAATAATAATAATAATGTGATACATTTAATCAATATACTCTCCATTTTGCCATTCTTAGCTGACATACTTTATTGCAGCCTGTATGACCACCACTAAAAATACACATTTATTATTTGTAGTTGACTTGTAACTTTGTTAGTTAACGAACATTCTGTTATTTATGGACATTGAGTGGGACCCCTATTGATCCTGAGAACCTAATTATGAAACTCGACCAATGCACACTTTGCTTTTTCCCCATCTCCCTTTTACTATCAGGGAAAGTGATTGTGTAGTCAAGGTTTTTCTGTTGTTAGCAACAGTCTAAACACCTCCGTTCTTGGGATCTGTGGGAGACTGAACCAAATATCATATCAATATGTCACAAATATCTATTATTATCCTTTGAAGATGTCTGCGGTATCCCAAAGTTATAAGCCTTTTTTATGGTGATTTTTAGCAACTTTTTTTAAATTATGTCTTTTTGTGTATGCATTTTTTGCTGTAGTTTTTAAGGCATATTTAAAAGTCTATTGAAGTGTGTGAAAAAAAACTTAATGTAAAATACTATACCCAGAGAATGCTCATATAAAGAAAAAGTTACAAACCACAAAAATGCCAAAGAATGGCCACAAACCAAAATGATCTGTATGTCAAGATATTCATACACTATATAGCCAAAAGTATATGCATACCCCTCCGATTTATTTCGTTTAGATCTTTCAGCCACACCCATTGCAAACAAGTGCTGTACATAAAATCAAGCACACAGTCATGCACGCTCTATAAACATATATATATATATATATATATATATATATATATATATATATAGGGAGAGAGAGAAACAGAAAATCCATTAGCACCGGTAGGATCTAGGTGCAAGCCCTAGGGAACAGACCAAGGTCCCAACTACATAGCGATCCCAAAAATTCTGCTTGAGAAAGGCTCTAGAGGACAGAGCTGAAATGTCGCACATGGGGCAATAAAGTACCCTTGATTTTTGCACTTTAAACTACGGTGTGCTGCCTATGTAGAAAAAAATGCCACCGCCTCCCATTGAAATCAATAGGAAGCATTTTCGCCATTTTTCACGCGGTTTCCTGGTCAAAAACAGCACAAAAAAACTCTGTGTGAACTAGGCCTTATTGTTTGCGGAACGTCTCCGACGTTTTTAGTATATAAAGAGTGTGGGTTTGCTTTAAAATGAGAGTCCAAAGTCCATTGATATAAAGTAGTTAGAGCCAAGAGATAATGGGTATATGAGTCTAGGTTCGTTGCTGTAGGAACCTCTGATGGTGCAGTCACCGCCACAGAAAACAGGTCTTAATTCCGGAAAATCTGGGCCTCGGCTCACAGGTCTCTACTCGGCAGCAGATACCGATCTCACTAAAGTGCCACACATCACTCTAGTCAAAAGTTGGACCAGGGAGAGAGTCCAATTATATCTCTTGTTCAAAATGGACACCTTTCAATTTATATATATTCATCTGTTAATAGAATTCATACCCTTATAAAAATCAACAAATAGTTTGAAACTCTAACACAATAAAGCCTGGCATTAATTAAGGTGGACAGTACTTCAGTGGAATATCAATCAGCGGCGAACACTGAGCTTAATACTTTTCCTTTACAGTTCATAAATGAAAATTTCAGTGTTAGCACTTTCATTAAATAATAAAAAGTCGACATTTAACTAGAAAACGATAGATACAACAGAATTAAGAGTACAAATGATATTACTTTCTTATGTGAAAGCATGATGAGGATGCCGATTTCAAGAAATAGAAAGCTTGTTTCCCCATAGCTGTCTGTATTGGTCACAAAAAGACCATCCAATACTGCGGCTGACTTCATGCATAGGTATTCAGTTTACGGAATCACTAGAGCTGCCAACAGTCCCAATCAAGCTGCACCATCATAAGGAACATCACTTGTGCTTTAGCTCTGCTATTACAATACTCTTTAGAGATCAACACTTGCTTTCTAATAATATAGGTTAGGTGAATCCTAAAAATTTATTTTTCACCCACACAAATAAATCTGTAAAATCACCAAAAACCATAACTCAAACATTGTTACATTTACAGTTACTCTAGTAACTTACTGATTTTCACACCGACACTAAACTAATACATGGTTATCTTTTGTATGCATTACTGCAGTAAATCAATACTGCACTCAGTAGAAATATCTTTCATGTAAAATGAAACATAAATCAAAATGCCATAGAGCTTTGGGCAGAAACATGAATAAACTCATTGCAGTCATTTACAGACAGTGTTGTAGTACGTCCTGGAATATGCATCCAAGTATGTCACATTTTAGATGGTTTAATTTCAGAGTTACAAAATAAAGATTTTTTTGACAGGTATATTTTCTGTAAAACAGAAGCTACACAGTAGAAATCATTGGGCACTTCATTCCTATCCATTCTAGAATAGAGCGGTTCTTCTCTCTCGTTTGCTGGCATTATACTGTCTATGAGGAGGAGTAGCCCCTCATAGGTTCACATGTTTTATGAGGAATTAGGAGAAACTTCTCTCTATGGGCTCCAATGTAGATGTACTGGCACATAAAGCCTACAACAAAAACTATTCCTCACCTACTATTCAAAATGTTACAGATATTCAATTGTAATTAAAGTGTTGGTGGTATATTCAGAGCCTTCCACTACAGGAATTATTATGTTCTATACTCTACACAAAATTGTAATCAAATCACTGGAGTAGGACTAGAGTTTTGTTTTAAAATATAACTTTTACTCGTAACTTTGTTTAAAAAATGTGCAATACAATAAAACACACCAGGACAAGACTTTTCACAACAAAAAATCCTCCTTATCGTGAAGGAAATGTCAGGAGGATGCAAAATGTCTCAAATTTACAGCTATTGAATTAATTAAAAAGTGATATAGGGTAGTCACTTATATAAAAAATTATTCCAAAGATTTAAAAAGCTCAAAAATTAAATAATATTCATAAAAGGGCTATGAATAACTTAAATAGTCATCTAGTATTCTAATATTGACTACCTTTGCCAAAATCTGAACAACACAAGAAATGGTATTTGCACATGAAGTAAAAAACCACGTTTAAAAACAGATGGTTACTGCTAAAAATATCCAAACAACACGTTATCCAAATAAGAAAGTAATACCCACTTCAATGGCTAAAATATTAAAACTATAAACGGGTTTGTAGGGGTTAATTGAGCGTAGTTATCTGTATTTGTTTCCACAGATACTACATCTACACTAGTAGAGAAGTCAAATATCCCTCCCCTCTCTCCCAATCTCACGTAGCACTGGGTCTGATTCACAGAGTGAAGGCATACGTCTTTGACATTAGCTGATCTTCTGTTTGCGGGAGGTGATCCCGTGGCATAATGTCAGTGGCTCACTGTCTGCAACAGGAGGCACAGAGCTAGGGGTTCGGCAGCGTATCAGCTTCAACCAACGAACACTCCCCCGGATACGTCACTGGGGAATTGCTTGATGAGGGAGGGTATTACCTGTTTTAATAGCAACTAGAAAACACATGTGGGCGATGACGTCAAACGCCGGAACTAGCGTACACTCTAGCACTGAGGAAACAAGTGCTATGAGGAATCCCTGCCACTGCAGAAAAGCATAATTTTAATATAGCTCCTAATCTGAGCCTCTAGTTAAGGGGGTCATCTGGCCTTATCTCCCCTGAAGACTTCTGGCCACAAGGAAACGCGTCGGCAGAAGGCACGGACTGATTGCCTAAATATAAGAAAGGAATAGGTGAGGTTTCCCAGGCCCCAGCCATAGGAACGGAATGGACTTTGACAAACCATGGAAGGGGTAGGAGGGTTCACAACCCCATAGATATTAACATCTATTTTTCTGGGAAAAAGACCATTCATATGTATTGAAATTAATTGGAGCACTATTTACACTATTACAATAATAATAATCTTTATTTATATAGCTCCAACATATTACGCAGCACTTTACAATTTAGAGGGAACATGAAACAAACAATATCAGACATTACATAGTGACAAAGTTCATTTACAATTCAAACCTGGGGAGTGAGGACCCTGTTCGCAAGAGCTTACAATCTATGAGGAAATAAGGGAGACACAAAGTGTAACAGTGTTTGTTCTGTACAATAGTCCGGCCATTTTTATACACATGGGGTGGTGCACATAAAGCTGCATGAGCCGGTCACCAGCCTTTATCCGTGTATGACGGACATGAAGAGAAGGAGTGTGAGGGAATCTTATTCTGATGACTAATCTAAGAGGAGGGCCATGGAAAGGAGTCAGATTAGGGAATGTTATAGGCCTGTCTAAAAAGATGTGTTTTCAGGGCACGTTTAAAACTGTGGATATTGGGAATCAATCGGATTGTCTGGGGTAGCGCATTCCAGAGGACGGGTGCAGCACGAGAGAAATCTTGGAGACGGGAGTGGGAGGTTCGGATTATGGAGGATTTTAATCTAAGGTCGTTGGCAGAACGTAGAGCCCGAGTAGGGTGGTAGACAAAGATGAGGGAGGAGATGTAAGGAGGTGCAGCACTGTGGAGAGCTTTGTGGGTGAGAGTAATAAGTTTGAACTTTATTCGGAAGGGGATGGGCAACCAGTGTAGTGACTGGCACAGATTAGAGGCGTTGGTGTAGCGGTTGGTCATGAAGATGAGCCTGGCTGCTTCATTGAGGATAGATTGGAGAGGGGAGAGTTTAGTGAGGGGAAGACCGACTAGTAATGAGTGACAGTAGTCAAGACGAGAGTGAATGAGAGCAAAGTTCAATCTGGCTTTTTTAAGTCAGTCTTGGAGTAGAGGCTTATTTCATGCATGGTAGCCTTTCCAAGCTTGGCAATGTAATATTCTTTTAATGGTGATATACTGTAGATACTTCAGAATAGTTTTTATATTTTCAAACAATAGCTTGTACAGATTCTTGTTGCACCTTTAGTTGTTCGGAAACTAATTCTAAGGAGGATCCTCGGATCCACTTCTGAGGGGGTGTGTAGCGGGATGACATGAGCAACGCGTCACCATGCAGATGCACACACACCACGCCGTGATGAGGGGATGAGAAGCGTGGAAAAGGCTCACATGCTGAGACTCCGCCGATGCTGAAAAAAATCCTGATGCTTAAGCCGTTGTTAAAGCCATACAGCCATTAAGCTGATGTTAATTGCCATACAAAATTAACGAAAGTGGCAGCACAATGTGGAGATCAGCCTATACATTGACGGCTTGGTGATCAGAAGCAGAGGTCGCTATTGTGGCAGGCCTGATACAAGTAGCAGTGTCATAAACGCAGCACAGAGGTGGTTGGGAGTCAACAGGCAGACAAGTAGAAGGGAGCCGTGTAAGATGTGAAGAAGGGGAGTTGATACCTGGAGAGGCAAGCGCCTAAGAACCCGGACTGGGCACCCTAGACCCCGAACCAGGTACCTCATAACTTGGACTAATTACCCCAAAACTCGGATTGAGAGATGTAACCCAGCAAGACAGAAAGGAACGGCATGCACTGGGGGAGTGCATCTTCTAAATATGGGCGAGAAACTTCCATATTTATGTGTACGGCCGTATGTATTTGCGCTGTGAAACTCTGCATAAAGGGTTAAAGTCGTCTGGAAGCTAAGAAAGTAACGGGGGAGTAATCATTTGAAAAATTGCATATCCCTGGCGGACATAGGCTGTGTGTGGGTGATAGCTGTGTATGCCTGGATGATAAATATTTAACTGCAAAAGGAGTGTGCGAACGTAAGCAAATCTGCAAATTAAAAACTTTCTGCCGAATAAGTGGTTGCCTAAATATCGATCCTAGGTCACAAAGTGTGGCTGGAGACTAGAAAGCATTTTTGAAGTATTACAAATGAAGATGGGTGATAAGGGTATAAAAAAATTAGTTTGACAGAGCTAATAGAGTGTGGCATCATGTTAGAAGAATCTCAGGAATAGTAGGATCTCCTAGTTTTACACCTATACTGCTCAATAATATACTTCTGGAGGATGGAAAAGTACCCAATCCGAGTTATTCGGTGGGTGAAGTATTTACAAAAATATCACATTTGTTTGGATGTGTGTGTGCGTGTGGGGGGAGGGTCATTTAGAGGATATTAAATAAGGAGCCACCTAGACAGATGAGTTATCTAAGATATTTACAGATAAGAAGTGTGGTGATAGCCACAATAAATTGAAGGTAGGGGATTCAAAGAGTATTACACAAATAATGGTAATTAAGGGTAAACACCAAGGGAAGATTAGCCAGAGTTTATAAAATTTTTAAATGGAAAGAGGCAAAGAAAATGGATATTTACACTAAGAAGTGGGAAGCAGTTGTTGGGAGCAAAGAGGTAGGTTAATAGAATAAAATTGATCAAATGAGTGCTATTTTCTTACTGTAATGCGCATAAGATGACACTATTTTTTGTAACACAACATTTGTATTGTTCAGCAAAAAGGTCTCATAGGATTGGGGCAAGAGAAGGGGCGTAACTAGGAAACACTGGGCCCCATAGCAAACTTTTGAATGGGCCCCCCTCCCCTGGGTGACACACACAGTCTGGCCTTGTAGATAGTGCCCCCCCTGTAAATAGTGTCATACAGCCCCCTCCTTTAGACGGTGCTATACAGTCCCCCTTTGTACAAAGTGCTATACGGCCCCCCTGTAGACAGTGCTATGCAGCCCCCCTGTAGACAGTGCTATACAGCCCCCTGTAGACAGTGCTATACAGCCTGCCTGTAGACAGTGCTATACAGCCCCCTGTAGACAGTGCTATACAGCCTCCCCATACGGCTGCTAGCGGATCCTCCGGGCATGGGGGGCCATGTCGGCTTGCGGCACCCATAACATCTTCATTTTTTGTCCGACGTAGCTGTATGAGACTTTGTTTTTTGCGGGACGAGTTGTACTTTATGTAGGTACCATTTTTTAGTACATTTACATTATCGTTTAATTTATATAAGTTTTTATTATTCAGTTCCGCTGCAGTTTTCTTTATTTTTTTTACACCATACACCAATCATCATAAAAAACGTTTTACATTTATTGTACAGGTTGTAATGGACGTGGCGATAATAAATATGAATATATTATCTAATGTTTTGGGACTTAAATGTAAAAAAAAAAAATATTGTAAAAAATATGTATTTCTGTGTAATTTGTAACTATTTTTTTTTATTTAACAAAACTTTTTTAATTAACTTTTTTTTTTTTTATCCCATAGAGGGATTTTTCATTTTGATTTTTGAACTTTAATGTACTGGCATATATCTATATGCCAGTACATTAGCCTGTGTACTGATTGTACATAGGCAGTTGTTATGGCATACCTCAGTATGCCCTAACAACAGGGAATATGGTCAGACAGCTCTGGGGTCCTTCAGTGGATCCTGCGCTGTCTGCCCATACCAGGTATAGTGATTGATCGTGTCACAGGGATTTCCTGTGATGCGAGACACCCTTCTCACCTTAGCTTTGAATGCTGCTATCAGCTTTGATCGTGGCATTCAAGGTTTCTCTTCTCTCCGCCATTAGAGCGGGTCTGCTGCTGTGTATTACAGTTGTTATAGCCACTGCCCCGCTCATCGTGGCGCGCGGTATTCTCATCCTGTGTCGGCAACCAGTTAAGTGAGTGTTGGAGAATTGGGGAGCAATATTTTGAGATATGAGAATTTGATAAAAAAATCTTAGAAGCATTGAACAAAACGGAAATATGTGGAAGAGTGGTTCACATTTTGGCAAAATTATTGTGGTTAATGGTTCAACTGTATGTTTTTTTTTCTTTATCTGGGATATATAGTTAGTTTCCCATCACCAAGGACGGATGAGATATGGCAGGGAAACAGGGGGAGGTGCAGGATTGGGATAATTGGATAACCAAAAATTTTCAGTCCATGTCTTATGAGAAATAAGTTGGGCTACAGCAAGATATTTATTAAATGCACCCATCAAACTTTTCTTTTATATCCTCTTCCCTACTCTCTGGGGGGGGGTGGAAGGCTGAGGACACGTTTTTTTGGGGCTTTTAAAAATTGGTGTTAGTGCGTCCTGTGTGACAAAATGTTTGTATTTTTGTATTGTAAATAAAAAATTATAAAAAAAAAAACAAAAGGAGGATCGTGGCTCAGAGTTGCTTAAATTGTCCCACTGTAATTCCTAATTATGGCGTTTGGCCAATTAGAAGGTCATAAAAGTCATTACATCACCTTCTTCAATATTTTACACTGTTCAAAGGAGATGTCCGAAAGTAAAAAGAAATCCGCGAAGAGCAGGAATGTGGATAGAATAAAAAAAAATATATATGGCCGCAGAGGTCATCACTGAGTCATCACTGCAGAACAATTAGACAAAGGCAGACAGGGACCACTGGAGCGGAAGCGCCAGAGCAGCAGGAAATTCAATAGTTGAGTATTGTTTGTTTTGTCTTTATTTTATCGCCTTTCCCGCTGTTAGCATTTTTTTTTTTACGTTTCAGACCCTTCTGAGCAACTGAAAATTTGATAATGTTTGTTAAAACTGAAGTAAATCTGAAATCGATGTGAACAACGCAGATGCCCTAATAGACTTGACAAACAAACTGTATGATTACATAAACGTCAGGAGTTGTGAAAAATGGAGTTTAAATGTCTTTAGCCTAGGTGTGTGTGTGTAAATGTTTGGCTCCAGGTAATAGTCACACAACAGTTTTTATATGGCTATTTTGCATCAGTGTGTCTCCAAATTTTCATCCATTGCCCAGCTGTCTGACCGTTTCTAATGGCCATTTGTCATCCGTTTGCCATCCGTTTTTTCATGGCTGCTAAAAAAAAACTGATTCATTTAATTTGTCAGGGTATTTTTGCCCCAACCCCTTGAAAACACCACAGTGTCTAAATAGATAGTGCCACACTGCCCACATAGATAGTGCCACAGTGCCTATTGTAGACAGTGCACAGATGGATCGTGCCAGTGCCCACATAGATAGTGCCCACATAGATAGTACCATAGTGCCCACATAGATAGTGCCATAGTGCCCACATAGTGCCACAATGCCCCTGTAGATAATGCCACAGTGCCCACTATAGATTATACCCACATAGATTGTGCCAGGGCCGACACAGATCATGCCACAGTGCCCAATGTAGATAGTGCCCACATAGAAAGTGCCACAGTGCCCACTGTAGATAGTGCCACAAAGAGTGCCACACACGTAGAGAGCGCCACCCCCGTATATAGCGCAACACACCACCTGTAGATGGCGACACACACCTCCTGTAGAAGGTGACACACTCCCTGTAGATAGCGACACTCATTTGTTCTCGTTCCCATGCCATTCTCTTCTCCAGCAATGCAGGCATAGCCACTTCTGACGTAATTGTGCTGCCTGCATCGCAAAAAAGCACCGAATGTCGAGGAAGGGAACCGATGGTTCCCTTGCCTTGCTAGCGCTGTCATTTGTATCTGGATACAACTGAATTTGTGACTAATCAGTTTTTAACAGCAGTCAAATGGATTGATTTATCAAAAACGTCCATTAAAACTGATTCATAGAGTTCTATGGCGGCCGTTGCCCGTGAAAACTGACAATACTAGAATGTTCTATTTTTTTTTTTTTTAAATGGCCGTGTGAATACAGTCACAGAACTCAATTGTTCTGGAAAGGACAATGTGACGCCCGATAAAAAACGTCCGTCATACAGCCGTTTTTCACTGTCGTGTGAATATAGTCTTACTGTATACAAGTTATGTTGCACACAGGCTTGCATAATCTAGTAAAGTACTAAGAATTGCCTTAGTGTGTTTGCACAAGCTAGTGAACAGAAAAGGTAGATTCCATGTTTGAAATAGGTTAAGAACATACAGATGAAATGATAATGTGGAAGTGTTTTGCTATCGCTTAGCATTACATTTTGCTGCTTCATGATGGAGGTGCCTATGCTTTACAAATATTGTCATGCACTGGGCAGTGTGAAAAATTGTAATGTCCAAATTATAGCACATTTCTGTCAAGCTGTAGGGAAGATATAATGAAATGTGAAATATTAGCTAATCGCTCCAGGCCCGTCTTCTCAAAGCCTTGTAGATCAGATGTTTTTGCCGGAAGAAGCTGTGTGTTACAGCTTATTTCCCAAGCAGTGCCCACACTAGGAAAAATTTATTAAAATGGCAGTCTTTGAAATTAATGGGTGACCATGTAGTGTATGGTCATGTGAAGTCCACCAAAGAGATATCTGCTATTTACTATAGCCCCTAAAAGTTTTCTAAACCATTATATATAAATATTCATTGTTTCAATCAACTGCTTTAAGTTTTTTGCGTTTTTCGCTTTGTCATTTACAGATTAATTAAATATTTCAAGTGAAATAGGGTCATACAGTAAAAGTTTCTTTATTTGTAAATTTGGAGTAAATCGGGCTTTAGGTATTCAAAGCATTGATTTATTATGGTTAGACATAAAATAACTGCAAGTGCTTTAAACTGTGACATTATTCTGAACCAATTTTATCAGATTCCAACTGATATTAGATGTTATTTATCCTGGGCAACTCAAGTAAATCATAGTTCATAGCTCTTCAATACACGTCAAGTAGATAGTTACGAAGCCTTGAAA
The DNA here is from genome assembly GCF_050947455.1 of Rhinoderma darwinii. Classification (NCBI taxonomy): domain Eukaryota; kingdom Metazoa; phylum Chordata; class Amphibia; order Anura; family Rhinodermatidae; genus Rhinoderma; species Rhinoderma darwinii. Next base: position 80,280,629 of record NC_134687.1, read on the forward strand.
GCTTTTCATACCAGCTTATATGAAGAAGTGCATGATGGTCGGCTAAAATATTATTTGAAATAAAATTTCATGTACAGATGTAGCAATATTTAACTTGACACTTAACGCATTAAATAAACTATTGCAAGAAACTTTCATTTTAGTTTTTTAATGGATTTTTAATGGCTTTTGTTTTATTATGTGATTAGTTATCATACTGCAGCAAGTTATCAGGGTCAAGTTAAAGATTGCTGAATCTTTAGGTGAAACTGTCTACAAAAGAAGTAACAGGTAATGGATGATCGGTCCAATCTCAACCTAAAATTTAGGTAGAAATAAACAGGTACCAACATTTTTTGACCCCTCAGTTACTTATTAGATCTACAAGAATAATTATGTACAATAATAATGTATTGTGGTGTAACAAATTATTATGACTGAAAGGATGCAGGGTGGTTAAGATGTTATTCATCGGTAGGCAGAGGAGTAGTCTAAAGGACAGAATTCAGCAACCATGGATCATACTGGAGTCAGGGGTTCAATAATGCATATAAAACCATGTAAAAGCAAAATCAATACAATAGTGGATGCCAAGAGTCCTTTAGCTGTCAGATTTCTCTACCAATGTAAGTCCCAAGAATCCTGCTGTCTGTTTGTTTTTGGAGGCATTGGTCAGTATGCGTTCAGTTTTATTCTCATGCCTTTTTCTCTTTGCTATAGGGAAATGAAAAAGTTTGCTTGGCCTTTTTGATTCTGTCGCCATTCTGTTTGTTGAATAAGGGAACAATTAATTCACTTGAAAAAAAATACATATGTCTTCTCTGCTCAGGGAATTGCTTCACAATGATCTTATAATCTAACCAGTACTCGCATAGTGTTTTTGACCATTTCACAAACGAAAACTGCTAAAGGTAACAGCCATTCTTCCTGATCACAGATATCTGACAAAATGATTGGTGCAATAAGCTTACAGGAAAATGTCTCATGCAGCAAAGGAGAAGCAATTTAATGTAAATCAGCTGGTGGCAGGGGCTTAGCTAGGGAGGACTAGTTTGGCATGTGCGACGACAAAGACAAGCCTTTCTGCCTTGGCCAGGCCAATTAGGGCTTGGGTAGCCAACTGATTCTTTGCCCCTGGTAAAGGAAAGCCTAACTACCAATCTGTCTGGTGGTCCAAGAGCACATACCACGGAGATTGACACCAGCAGGAAAAATCTGAATTAAATACATTACCTGGATATAGCGCATCTAACATAAAAGCCTTGTGTGAAACGGCTCTCCCTTCCCAGTTCATGTGACAATGCTTATTGTTTCTAGAGCTAGCTCATTAATTTTGTTTCTGATCACGAGTTTCTTCTTATCATATTCTCACACTGTTAGAAGAATTTTCCATACTTATCAATAATGATTCAAGTTTTCACCTCAATAAGAGCTTCAATTTATTAAAAGGCAAAGGATTTTAGCAGCTGCTTTCCTAATCCTTTTAATTTGTCTGGCAGAAACCTTCCTCATTATGCCTTTATCTGAACGAACCCATCTGTGCTCTGAATCAGCCACAAATCTTTTCACAGTACGATGATCACGCTTAAGTTTTCTTGAAATATCCAATGTTTTCATACCTTGTCCAAGGTATTGCACTATTTCACGCTTTTTGGCAGCAGAGAGATCCTTTTTCTTTCCCATATTGCTTGAAACCTGTGGTCTGCTTAATAATGTGGAATGTCCTTCTTAAGTAGTTTTCCTTTTATTGGGCACACCTGGAAAACTAATTATCACAGGTGTCTGAGATTGATTACAATGATTCAAAGAGCCCTAAGACACAATACCATCCATGAGTTTAATTGAAAAACTAATAATTAAATGTTTATGACACTTAAATCCAAAGTGCATAATAATTTGGAACACGGTGTATCATTAAAGCATTTATTAAATAAACAATGCCAATACTGTTGATTCCGCCTACACTTAAGCCACTTTAAATGCTCCTCTAATATGGTATTGCAAAAAAAAAACAAAAGCAACCGACTTTCTTGCTAAATTTTATTCCATACTTTTAAAGGGAGTCTGTCACCAGAAATGTACCTTTCAAACTAGCAACAGGGTAATATGGAGTAGGCTAACCTGAATCTAAGGTTTATTACTTTTTCACACGAGTGCCTCCTTTGCAGAGAAAATAGTTTTATTCAATATATGCAAATAAGTATTTTGGCGCAACGAGGGCATCACCGTTGCTCCAAAATGCTCTATCTTCTTTCCCCAACCCTCCCTTCTTTCATTGATTGACATGGGCTAGGCAGTGCAATAGCCGAGTTCACACCTGACCTCCTGAACGCGTGCGCGGCTCTGCTTCATAATCGGTGCATGCGCAGTACTGCCGAATAGACCGGTGAAACATCAAGGATGTACTGACCATGCACCGATTATGAAGCAGAACCGCATGAACCTTCAAGAGACTAGGGGTCAGGCGTGATCTCGCCTATTACACTGCCTGCCCCCTGTCAATCAATGAAAGAAGGGAGGAAGGGTTGAACTGGGGAAAGAAGACAGAGCATTTTGGAGCAACGGTGACACCCTAGTTGCTTCAAAATGCTAATTTGCATATACTGAATAAATTAATTTTCATGTGAAAAAGGTAATAAACATTAGATTCAGGTTAGTCTACTCCATATTACCCTGTTGCGAGTTTGATAGGTACATTTCTGGTGACAGACTCCCTTTAACTAAATATTCTATGTCAAAGGTGTAGCTTTAAGTGATAAATGTAAACTCAAAAAAATGATATGGTGTAATAATGATTTTCATAGTATATCAGATCTTTGCTACATGAATAGGGGAGTTATTATTGGTTAGAATCTTTTGCACTAAAAAAAAACAAAACTCAAGACTTTTAATAATCTGATTCCACTAGTACACCTAAATCTGGAGCCCCACCTAAAGGGGAATTCTAAAGAAACAAACCCTGTTTGTTTGATCTATTAGGGAATATGTACATCATAGAGGGTCCTCTGGTCTGAACCCCTCACCCATCCCTCATTAGCTAAAGTGAAAAGCTGCTGCAAAGAGTATCCCTCTTTAGAGAGCTCTGTGCAATCATGTATTATTTGGACATTAATTTAAATGTACATTTCTCATGTGGAAAAGAATGGCTGGCAGCAGCTTTTTGATAGACAACCTGTAAAGGATCTGCCAGACACAGCTTCTGTGTCGTCGCCCGTGGTTAATCAGTCTGCACCTGCTCCTAAGTCTGAAAGAGTGACTCGATCTGCTACCACTCAGGCTGGGAGGCTGAGGAGTGGGAGAGCCTATCACAGCCTGGCCAGACGGAGCTAGCTCCCGCCCTCTGTCTATTTATACCTTCATTTCCTGTTCCTCTTTTGCCTGTGATTCTGCCTGTTTCCTGGCTCTGCTGCTGCTGCTTGTACTATTGTCCTCTGCTTCATATTAACCCTGGCTTTACTGACTACTCTCCTGCTCTGCGTTTGGTACCTCGTACACTCCTGGTTTGACTCAGCTCGTTCACTACTCTTGTTGCTCACGGTGTTGCCGTGGGCAACTGCCCCATTTCCCTTAGCTTCTGTGTACCCTTGTCTGTTTGTCTGTCGTGCACATATTGAGCGTAGGGACCGTCGCCCAGTTGTACGCCGTCGCCTAGGACGGGCCGTGCAAGTAGGCAAGGACTGAGTGGCGGGTAGATTAGGGCTCATCTGTCTTTCTCCCTACCCCGTCATTACACAACCCCTTTAAACAAACTTAAAATACTGTTTCATTATGTGGGCACATAAATTGCTCAAACATCTCAATATTCTTCTCAGGATGAAGCTTCTCACATTAATGTCTATGAAAAACATTAAATGATCATCAAGTGTGTATAAGACACCTTTCTTATTGATGTTTAACTGTTTGTAGAGAAGCACCTGTTTAACATGTATTTTATTGTGTGACTTGTCAGTTTACCATTTTCACGTCAAATACGAAAGACTATAGCATGACAGCTTCACTTTTACATCTTTACAACAGTAAATCTAGTAGCTGGTCACATTCGACACATGTTGTATACATTGATATATCAGTCCTTACTCTTAGGCCTTATTCACATGAAGGTGTTATACGTCCTTGCAACGCGCGTGATTTTCACGCGTGTCGCACGGACCCATGTTAATGAATGGGCCCGTTCAGACTGTCAGTGAGTTTCACGCAGCGTATGTGCGCTGCGTAAAACTCACGACATGTCCTATATTTGGCCGTGTTTTGCGCAGCACGCACCCATTGAAGTCAATGGGTGTGTGCAAATCGCTCAGGGCACACGGAAGCACTTCCGGGTGCCGCGCGTGATGCGCGCTACAGTAGTAAAATAAATGAATAAAAACAGAAAAGCACCACGTGCTTTTCTGTTTGTAAACATAAAACCAGAGTGTCCTAATGATGCCACGCAGCCACACACCATATGCTGATGCCACACGGACCTTTTGCGTGCACAAAACACAGCGTTTTTTTGCACGCGCAAAACAGACATGTCTGTGTGAATAAGGCCTTACAGTAAATGTAAGGTTGAAGAGACATTTCTATTGTATGTAGCTTACCTGCAACGCAAATGCTCATGATATCGCTAGTTCAAACAATCCATTTCTTTGGAAATTGAAAATGTAATTCTCGATGAGGCAAAGGCAAGTACACTTGCTCTTTCCGACCAGGCAGTGCTGTGGCTGCTTGATATCTACTGAAAGCCACAATCACCTTCTGATCTGAGGAGCAGGTGACTGAGAGAGATCCTGTAATATAATGGCAACATTACATCTTAATCATAAAGATAGTGATGTGTAACATTTCAACTGAAGACATTTCTTTCACTTAAACAATCTACTTGACCTTTCCATAAATGCGACATGTACCATCATCAATTTCATTCTTTTCTAAAATGGCAAGATTCAAATGTAGGAATACCTGGTTAGAGAGTGGGCATCTTGAAAACATTATAGAGATTCACAGTAATTTATGGAGCTATTTCAGGAGCTATACAGATGCAGCATTGCTGACAATTTGTTTTACGAAAACAAATATTAGTAGCACGGCAGTTCTTGCCCATTTTCAGACAAGTCTACTAGAAATGGTTTGTAAGGCTGGGTTCACACGTGGCGGAATTTCACTAGAATTCCGCTGCGGACACTCCGCAGCGTTAATCCGCAGCGGAGCCGTTTCTGCATTGACTTACACTTCTATTTAGAAGTGTTCGTTTAGACGATGCGTAAAATTCCGCTGCGGAGCATAGGCTGCGGAGCGGAATTTGGTGTCCGCAGCATGCTCTGTCTGTTGTGGAGCAGTGGCGGACTCATGGCGGAATTTCTCCATTGACTTCAATGGGGATTCTAATTTCCGCAATGAAGTCCGCAGCTGTCATGCACATGTTATGTGTGCTGCGGATGCGTCTTGCTTTTTTAACTTGACATTTCTTCATTCTGGCTGGACCTATGTATTTCTAGGTCTACAGCCAGACTGAGGAAGTCAATGGGGCTCCCGTAATGACGGGAGCGTTGCTAGGAGACCTCTGTAAATAGTCACTGTCCAGGGTGCTGAAAGAGTTAATCGATCGGCAGTAACTGTTTCTGCACCCTGGACAGTGACTACCGATCCCAATATACAGCAACCTGTCAAAAAAATAGAAGTTCATACTTACCGAGAACTCCCTGCTTCTGTCTCCAGTCCGGCCTCCCAGGATGACGTTTCAGTCTAAGTGACGGCTGCAGCCAATCACAGGCCAAGCACAGGCTGCAGCGGTCACATGGACTGGCGCGTCATCCAGGGAGGTCGGGCTGGATGCCGAAAGAGGGACGCGTCACCAAGACAACGGTCGGTAAGTATGAAATTCGTTTATTTTCACTAGGGAAAGTGCTGTCCCTTCTCTCTATCCTGCACTGAATAGAGAGAAGGGAAGCACTTTTCCCGCAGTCCGCAGCAGCTAGTCCGCATCAATTTTCTGCACATTTTGTGCAGATCCGCAGCAGAATCTGCAACGCAGATTCTGTGCGGCATTGATGCGGACAGTTGCGGAGGAAATCCGCCACGTGTGGTCATGCCCTAAAAAGGGCCAGTTCTTCCATCTCCTGCCCAATCTGACCTCGGGATTAATGTGATGCAGGGAGCACACTGGGCTTCAGGCTGGATTCACACGAGCATGTTCGGTCCGTAAAGGACGGAACGTATTTCGGCCGCAAGTCCCGGGCCGGACACACTGCAGGTAGCGGGGCTCCTAGCATTATAGTTATGTACGATGCTAGGAGTCCCTGCCTCGCTGCGGGACAACTGTCCCTTCCTGTAATCATGTTTTCAGTACGGGACAGTAGTTCCACGGAGAGGCAGGGACTCCTAGCGTCATAGATAACTATGATGCTAGGAGCCCGGCTCCCTGCAGTGTGTTCGGTCCAGGACTTGCGGCCGAAATCCGTTCCGTCCTTTACGGACCGAACGTGCTCGTGTGAATCCAGCCTTACAATTGCTGAAACTATTCTCACGCACGATTCTATTAATTAGTATAGAACCAAAGCATAAGACCCTTCGGGCGTTGTATGGTTACCTCACCAACTGTACCACCAAACGTGCTCGCCTCTCTGCACCCGATGTCACATTGGAAGAAAGGTCACAACAGCTAAAGGGCTTATTCAGACGAACGGGATATACGTCCATGAAAATCACGCGCGTCGCACGGACCTATATTAGTCTATGGGGCAGTGCAGACAGTTGCGTGATTTTTACGCAGCGTGAGTCCGCTGCGAAAGACTCACGACATGTCTGTTCTTTGTGCGTATTTCGCGCATCACGCACCCATTGAAGTCAATGGGTGCGTGAAAATCACGCGCACCACACGGAAGCACTTCCGTGGGACGAGGGTGATTCGTGCAACAGCTGTCAAACTATGAATGTAAACAGAAAAGCACCACATGCTTTTCTGTTTACAAACATCCAAACGGAGTGTCATAATGATGGCGGCTGCGCGAAAATCACGCAGCCGCGCATCATACGGGGCTGACACACGGAGCTGTTAAGTGCCTTTTGCGCACGCAAAACGCCGCATTTTTTGCGTGCGCAAAACGCACACGCTCGTATGAATCCGGCCAAAGGGACATAAATTTACTCAAAAACACACACAAACAAACCATGGCCATTTACTGAAACGGGAGCAGGTTAAAATACCACTTCCTGGAAGGATGCAGATAGGCCACAATTGCTACATAGAGGCAGATTACACAGGTGCAATACACTGATAAACAGACACTATCACGCCGACTATTCACGAGGGGGGTGGCTGCCTAGTATAAACATTGCACATAGATAAGGCTTCTATAAGTGTGCCAAGTGTGCCATTGGAAGAAAGGAGTTATAGTTTTAAGCTGTGTGCAAAGCTTAAATTTCATTATGTATTTAGGGCAACACATAATTAAAGCTCTCATCTAGTATATGTGATACAATAAACCTTTGTTATATTCATAAGCGAATTTGAAGTTATGACAGCTATGACCATATTTTGTCAAATCCAGATGGATGCAGCAGTGAATATATAATTTTTTTTAATATACTCTAATAACTACATGAAAACTATGAATAGTTGACTAGAGCAAATATTTATTTATATACGTTTTCCTTTTTTTTAATTGATTTACAGGCCAAATAACATGTCAATATCAAAACAAACAAGTAGTGCTTCGGTGTGCCCAGCGCGATTTGCACGCACCCATTGACTTCAATGGGTGCGTGCTGCGCGAAACACGGGCAAATATAGGACATGTCGACATACGCTGCGTGAAATTCACTGACAGTCTGAACGGCCCCCGAATGGAATTTTGAGGCAGATTTTCTGCCTGCAAAAAAACTCCATGTGAACCCATCCTAAGGCTATGTTCACACAGAGTATTTTTGCAGGCAGAAAATTCTGCCTCAAAATTCTGTCGTGAATTTTGAGGCAGATTTGGATCTGCCTGCACGCCGTTTGCCGCGTTTTTTGTGGCGTTTTTCACCCGCAGCCATTGAGCGCCGCTAGCAAAAAATGCTGCGAAATACGCTTTCACTGCCTCCCTTTAATGTCAATGGGAGGTCAGAGACGTAAACGCCCAAAGATAGGGCACGTCGCTTCTTTTTCTCGGGAGACGGCTTTTCCGCTCGCGGGAAAAAAAACTCCTCCGCCTCCCATTGAAATCAATGGGAGGCATTTTCTGACGTTTTCTGACGCGGTTTCCGCATAAAAAAACTCTGTGTGAACTGGCCCTAAAGCTACATACATCAGTGAATACTAGAAGTGTCATTTTGCTAAAACTGTAGAGCTATGAGATGGAGACCACTGTAGTAGAGGCACACTTGGCAACAGTAGCAGACAATAGGTCTTCATAAGCTTTACACATTGTAATTTTTCCATATTCCTTACAAAATGTAAGAAGCTCTTTCAAGTGACTTGCACAGTAAGTAAGTACCTATTTTCCAGCACGTTCACAGAAATTTGATTGATGCCTAGATTCAGCCATTACTGTGTATCTTTGTTTTGTGTGTGTAATTATTGACTCACAGGACAATAAATCTTCATTGAAGTCACAGTTTTCTTGCAGACTGCAGCAGGTTTTCATCAGGATTTGCCTGTATTTAATTGTATTCATTCTACCCTATTTTTTTTTGTTACAGTTAGATATCCAGCGTGTACTAGATCAAGATACCTCAAAAATAGCTAAATGGCATATTCAAATGCTTTAAACTGAAAGCAAACATATTTCCAGTTTTGTTTTGTTTTTCAGTATTTTTTATATTTTTAATTATTGGGGGGAATTCTAAAGCTCCTCTCCCATGCAGTCTGCATACAATTTGAGAGCTGTCACTCAACTTAGTCATTCACTCCCTTGGTATGCATTATGCATATAAATATACACAGACACTAGTCTTGCCTCCGTTTGTCATGTCTGTCAATGTTATGTATGTTACTCACATATTCTTAGACATACTATGACTTTTTAGATGCGTATATAAGTAGAAGGCACTCTTTCACAACGTACAATGTCCATATGGTACATACAGTCAGGTCCAGAAGTTTGAACAATGACACAAATAAATTAAGATGTGATTGACATGTTTGCTTTCAGCTTTAATTCAAAGGGCTTAACAAAAATATTGCATTAATCATTTAGAAATTAAAGTCATTTTTTTTACATGGTCGCTGTATTTAATTGCAAGGCCTGAAAGACGATTAAACCCTTAAAGGGGTTGTCCCAAGTTGATAAATGGAGCTATAAAGCTCCCCCATGTAAAAATAAGAAGAATTCTAATTACCTGTCCGTCGTCCAGCGATGTCGTTTTCTTGATATCGTTGATTGAAGTTGCGGTCGGTCCCTCTTTGTATCCTGCTCGTTGCCTAGGTTCCCGGCCACCGCTATTTACCATTATCGGTGGCCGCGCATGCGTAATGACATCCTCTGCGTCCTGAGCAGAGGATGTCATTTACTCATGAACGCGCATCTCGGCGCATCTCGGCGCATGTGCAGGAGATGCAAGGAGATGCAGTGGAAGGCACCCGTCGCGAGAAGTCTGCGCTCCGCTAAAGGTAAGTGTGTGTGTGTGTGTTTGTGTATATATGGGTGTGTTTGTGTATATGTTTGTGTATATGTGTGTGTGTGTTTATGTGTGAGTGTATATATGGGTGTATTTGTGTGTATATGTTTGTGTGTATTTTTGTGTTTGTGTATGTGTGTGTGTGTGTATGTGTGTGTGTATATATGGGTGTGTTTGTGTATATGTTTGTGTGTGTGTGTGTTTTTGTATAAGTGTGGGTTTGTGTATGTGTTTGTGTATATATGGGTGTGTTTGTGTACATATGTTTGTGTGTATATGTGTATATGTTTGTGTGTATATGTGTGTGTGTTTTGGTGTGTTTATGTGTGTGTGTTTGTGTATATATGGGTGTGTTTGTGTATATGTGTGTGTGTGTTTGTGTATATATGGGTGTGTTTGTGTATATATGGGTTTGTTTGTGTACATGTGTTTGTGTATATGTTTGTGTGTATGTGTGTGTGTTTGTGTATGTGTTTGTGTGTTTATGTGTGTGTGTTTGTGTATATGTGGGTGTGTTTGTGCATATGATTGTGTGTATATGTTTGTGTGTTTTTGTATATGTATATGCGTGTGTGTGTATATGTGTGTGTTTGTGTATATATGGGTGTGTTTGTGTACATATGTTTGTGTATATGTTTGTGTGTATATATGTGTGTGTGTGTGTTTGTGTTTATGTGTGTGTGTTTGTGTATATATGGGTGTGTTTGTGCATATGTGTATATGTTTGTGTGTATATGTTTGTGTGTTTTTGTATATGTGTGTGTGTATATGTGTGTGTTTGTGTATATATGGGTGTGTTTGTGTATATGTTTGTGTGTATATGTTTGTGTATGTGTTTGTGTGTTTGTGTATATATGGGTGTTTGTGTACATGTGTGTGTGTATATGTGTTTGTGTGTATATGTGTGTGTTTGTTTATATGTTTGTGTGTATGTGTTTGTGTGTTTATGTGTGTGTTTGTGTAATATATGGGTGTGTGTTTATATGTGTTTGTGTATATGTTTGTGTGTGTGTGTAGGTGAGTATAAGTATCGGTATTGTTCACATTGATAACTTTTTTTTATGTTGTTGCAGATTTTGATGTACCAATTGGACTACATCTTCGATTCGTTGGACTACTGCGTAGATCTACGTTTTTTGAAAATTTTAATAAAATGTTTAACGAGGGTTTTGTTGGGGATTTCTTATTTCAATAAAAAAAAATTGTCTTTGTGTTTTTTTTTCAAACTTTATTAGTGCCTAGATAATGGCAGTTGGCTGATTGACAGCGTCCATTATTAAGGCGGTACTTAGTGTTAGCCGGTGCAGAGGCTAGCACTAACCACCCATTATTACCCCGGTACCCACCACCACCAGGGGTGCCGGGAAGAGCTTGGTACGATCCAGTACCCGACCATCTGTTGTGGTATTATGAGCCTGGGAAGGGCCAAAAACAGTGGACCTTCCCACCCTTGTAATGCTAGGCTGCTGCTGCTGTGTTGTATCGGGCTGTCTTGTTTTTTCGTGAGACATTGGGCTTTATGTTAGTGGTAAAATTTGGTCGATATATTCAGTGTTTATTTGTGAAAAATAGCAAAATTTAGGGAAAATTTGGACAAAACAGCTTTTTCTGAATTTAAATGTATCTGCTTATAAGACAGATAGTAATACCACACAAAATAGTTACTAGTTCACATTTCCCATATGTCTACTATATGTTGGCATCATTTTATGAACATTCTTTTATTTTTCTAGGATGCTACAAGGCTTTCTCATATTTTGAAGAAAATTTCAAAAGCCTCTTTTTTTTAGATACCAGTTCAGTTCTGAAGTGGCTTTGAGGACCTTCTATATTAGAAACCCCAAGAAAACACCCCATTTTAAAAACTAGACCCCTCAAAGTATTCAAAACAGCATTTAGAAATTTAAAGCAAAGTAGAGGTGACATTTACAAATTTCTTTTCTTTTGTCAGAAAATCCTATTTATTCATTTTTTTTCTGTAAAACACAAGGTTTTACCAGAGAAACGCAACTCAATATTTATTGCCCATATTCTGCAGTTTTTAGAAATATCCCACATGTGGCCCTAGTGTGGTAATGGACTGAAGCACCGGCCTCCGAAGCAAAGTAGCAACTAGAGGATTTTGAGGCCCCCTTTTTATTAGGCACCATGTCCGGTTTGAAGAGGTCTTGTGGTGCCAAAAAAAGTGGAAACCCCCCAAAAGTTACCCTATTTGGCAAACTACACCCTCAAGGAACTTATCGAGGGGTATAGTGGGCAGTTAGACCCCACAGGTTTTTTTGCTGCATTTTGTGAAATTAGGCTGTGCAATTGAAAATCTAATTTTTCTGATAAAAGGTACACATTTTTATTTTTTTACAAGGAATAAAGGAGAAAATGCCCCCCAACATTTGTAAAGCAATTTCTCCCAATCACAGCAATACCCCATATGTGGTCATAAACTGCTGGTTAGACAAACGGCAGAGCTCAGAAAGGCAGGAGTGCTATTTGGCAAGTAGATTTTGCTGGATTGTTTCCTGGGCGCCATGTCGCATTTGCAGAGCTTTGGAGGTACCAGTACAGGGGAAACCACTTAAAAGTGACCTTATTTTGGAAACTAGACCCCTTGAGGAATTTATTGTAGTTTTTATAGGGTGCATGCGAATTTTAGATCAGCTTTTATTCTATTTTAAATAGGCGTGGTGACTAAAAAGCAGCAATTCTACAATTGCTTTTTTATTCTTTTTTTTTACAGCGTTCACCGTGCGCTATAAATGACATTCCCTTTATTCTGCGGGGCAATACGATTACGGCGATACCATATGTTTATAGTTTTTTTATGTCTTACGGCATTTCCACAATAAAATTCTTTTTTTTGTGTTGCCTTAGGGTATGTTTACACGCAGTGACCAAAAACGTCTGAAAATACGGAGCTGTTTTCAGGCGAAAACAGCTCCAGATTTTCAGAAGTTTTTGTAGCAACTCGCATATTTCGCTGGGTATTTTACGGCCGTTATTGCTGCTGTTTTTCAATGGAGTCAATGAAAAACGCCAACAAAAACGTGACATGCACTTCTTTTTCGCGGGCGTCTTTTTACGCGCTGTATTTTGACAGCAACGCATAAAATGAGGGTATGTTCACACGCAGTGTTTTCAGGCGTATTTCGGGGAGTTTACGCCTCAAGAAACACCTGAAAAAACAGAAGCTGAACGCCTCCAAACATCTGCCCATTGAAATCAATGGGAAAAACAGCATTTAGTTCATATGGAGCGTCTTTTTACGCCTCTGTTTTAAAAAATGGAGCGTAAAAAGACTCTCCGTAAAAAGAAGTAGCATGTCACTTCTTGAGGCATTTTTTGGAGCTGATTTTCAATTGAACACTATGTAAAATGCCCGAATTAAATCTGAAAACACTGCGTGTGAACATACCCTTATTCTAAGAGCCATAACATTTTTATTTTTCCAACAAGAAAGCCGTGTGAGGGCTTGTTCTTTGCATAACAAATTTTCGGGTACATCAGACTTTTTGATCAGTTTTTATTAATTTTTTTGCGAGGTGAAGTGACCAAAAAATTATGCTTCTGGTATGGTTTTTTATTATTTTCTTTTATGGCGTGCACTGCGTGGGATAAGTAACAAAATACTTTTGTAGTTAAGGCACTTACAGACATGGCACTACCAATTATGTATAGTTTATTTATTTATTTTTTCAATATTAAAGGACTGATAAGGGAAAAAAGGGTGATTTTTACTTTTATTACCGTAAAACGTTTATTTTTTTATTTTTACACAACTATTTTTAACTATTTTATTTTGTCTCACTAGGGGACTTGAAGGCAGGAGTACGCAGTGCAGTGTAGTGTATTAGAGCTGTCAGGTAGTCGCTGACAGCAAGCATAGTGAGTCCTGACTTTATCAGGACCCACTAGGCTTCCGTAGGTGGCATAGACGAAGGCCATTGTTAGGCCTCCGGTTGCCACAGCAACCATCGTCGCCCACTATCATGTAGCAGGATGTCGATGGTGGTTTTACCCCTAATTAGCCACGATCGCTATTGAACGTGGCTTCTAAGGGGTTAATCAGCGGGGACACCACGATCGGTCCCTGCTGAAGGAACTGCGGCAACTGCTGTATGAGACAGCAGCTGTCACAACTCCTGTATGTGCCGGGAAGACGGCCGAAATGGGCGATCCTCCCGTGACGTACTATTAGGTCATGGAGCGTGAATGACGCACTTACCATGACCTAATAGTACGTCCAGGAGCAGGAACGGGTTAAAGACAACAACATTTTGCAACATCTAGCCAAGTCAGGAACACTCTGGAGGAAGAAGGCGTATTATTGTCATAGACTATAAATAAGAGACACCTTCATGAATGGAAATACAAAGGGTTTATCTCAAGATACAAAACATTGGTAACACTCAAGAACAGAACGGCCAGATTAGACTTTGCAAGAAAACATCTAAAAAAAAAAACACCCAGTTGTGGAACAAGATTCTTTACACAGATAAATCCAAGACGAACTTGTAAAAGAATGATGGGAAGAGAAGGAAAGGAAGATCCAAAGCATACCACATCATCTGTCAAACATGTTGACGGCAGTGTATGGCTTTCAACGGACCTGGGCCACTGGTGTTTATTGATGATGTGACTGCAGATAGAAGTAGCAGGATGAATTCTAAAGTTTATAGAGCGAGATTTTCTGCTCAGATTTAGTCAAATACTGCAAAAACGATAGTACAAGTCTTTACAGTACAGACGGATAATGACTCAAAACATAATACACAAGAAACCCAAGAACTTCTTAAGGAAAACGAATGGAAAATTCTTAACGGCTATGTAAACCTTTTCAGGGCATTTTATTTTTTATAAAAAGGTTAGTCAGTGTGTTTGGTGTAACTTTATAAATAGTTTTAGACATACAGCTGCTCTGTATTCACTATACACAGCTGATGTATCTAGCGCTAAATCCTGCTCCCGTGAGGTCCGGGGACTGACGGGTTCAGTGTCAGCGGGTCCTGCATGTCTCTGACATGCAGGATCCACCTGTAATCCATCACATCTAAATTATGAACTTAAATGTGATAGATTACAGGTGGATCCTGCGTGGGAGTCCGAGGGACTGACAGATTCAGGTAATAGCAAACGATACAGCTGCTCTGTATAGAGAATACAAAACAACTGTATCTCAAAAAGTAAAACTATTTATAAAGTTACACCAAACACACTGACTAACCTGTTTATAAAAAAAAAAAAATCTCCTGTAAAGGTGTACATAGCCTTTAAGGGGTCGAGTCAGTCATCTAACCATTACCCAATTGAGCGTGCGTTTCACGTACTGAAGACAATACTGAAGAAAGAAAGACCCAAAAACAAGCAGTAACTATATTCCCTGAAGGCTATCAAGTCAAAATTCTTAAAATAATAATTTTAAGATTTAAAATCAAAGTAGGCAGCCTACATGTTACGTTGTTTTTTTTTTCATCCAGTTATGTACTAGTTAGTCAGTTATATTGATTCTTACTGTAGCCTTAGTAGGAGAAACTAGTTATCATATAGTAACATCCTCTCTCAGGAACTAAACTTTTTCAGCGCTTCTTGTTTTCAATTTATTTAATAAAAAATAAAACACAAAGTAACAAGCACACCACCACCCAGGAACTTTATAGATTACATAGATTTTTGTCTGCCCGACATGATGGACAAAAGACATTTGGTCACCCACTAATACCAAACTTAATCCAGGCATACCTCTACATGCTAAAGATCCCATTACACCAGCAGATATTCGTATTAACTATCTTTAATATGATTGCTGTAAGCGATCAAATAGCATTTACAGACAAGTATTTACACACAACGGTATAGACTCAGGAAATCAAAAGAAATGTATTGTTTGGTCGCCAATTTAACAATGTCACATATCTGCTATCAATCGATTCATGTTTACAGACCATAATGTCAGGACAGCCAACAATTTTGTCTTAAGTTGGAGGAAATGTGGACCATGTGATTGACTGTGAATGAGAATTGAGGGAGAATAGTGGGACCCTCTGTATGACTGCTGCTAAAGAACCAGACACATGAGAGCAAGCATGGCTGACAATGGTAGTTGTTAGACCAGAGATTCCCAGCTTTTCAGGCTCGAGGCACCCCAGGAAAAAAAAAAATTCTCAGGGCACCCCTACCAAAAATTGTTTACAAAGCGACAAAAAATGGGTAAAAAAAAGCACTACACTCTTAGGGTATGTTCTCACAGCATTTTTTTGTAAGGCAGAACTAAAAATCTGCCTCAAAATTCCTTCAAGTATTTTGAGGCAGATTTTGAATTGACAGCGTTGTTTGACTTTTTTTTTTTGCCCATATTTTTTTTAAGCCGTTAAAGCGAATGCAAAAACCGCAGACAAAAAAAGCACCAAACGAGCGCCGCAGGTTTTTTCTGCTTCATATTCATTTCAATGGGAGGTCAGAGGCGGAAACCACTCGAAGACCATCAGCCCCCACTCACAGTAAAATGACCATCAGCCCCCAACTCACAGTAAAATAACCATCAGCCCCCCACTCACAGTAAAATGACCATCAGCCCCCTACTCACAGTAATGACCATCAGCCCCCCACTCACAGTAAAATGACCATCAGCCCCCCACTCACAGTAATGACCATCAGTCCCCCACTCACAGTAATGACCATCAGCCCCCCACTAACAGTAAATTGACCATCAGCCTCCCACTCACAGTAATGACCATCAGCCCCCACTCACATTATAATGACCCCTCAGTAAAGAGACCATAAGCCCCCTCCAGTAAAGTGACCATCAGCCTCAGCCCCCCAGTAAAGTGGCCATCAGCCTCAGTCCCCCCCAGTAAAATGTTCATCAGCCCCCTCCAGTAAAGCCACCATCAGCCTCAGCCCCCCCCCCAGTAAAATGACCATCTGCTCCACTAGTAAAGTGACCATCACAGAGAGAAAGTGTGCTTACTCCTGGGGAAGGAATAAATAAGGAGGTATAAGAACAACAACTCCTAGCATGTCCAGACTGTTATTAAGGGATGTAAGGGGACATTACAGGGAGGGGGTATAAGAGGAGAGAACTACAACTACCAGCATGTCCATGATGTTATGTGATATCAGAGAATGTTTACAGGAGGAGGTAGAAGAGGAGAGAAGTACAACTCCCAGCATGTCCAGGATGTTATGTGATCTCAGAGAAAGATTACAGGAGGAGGTAGAAGAGGAGAGAACTACAACTCCCAGCATGTCCAGGATGTTATGTGATAGAGAATGTTTACAGGAGGAGGAGGTAGAAGAACAACAACTCCCAGAATGTCCAGGCTGTTATTAAGGGATATAAGAGGACATTACAGGGAGGGGGGTATAAGAGGAGAGAACTACAACTCCCAGCATATCCAGTCTGTTATTAAGGGATATAAGAGGACATTACAGGGAGGGGGTATAAGAGGAGAGAACTACAACTCCCAGCTTGTCCAGACTGTTATGTGATATCAGAGGACATTACAGGAAGGAGGTATAAGAGGAGAGGACTACAACTTCCAGCATTCCCCTGGCTCCATTTCTCACACAATTGGTAACAAACTAAAGAAAAAAAAGACTTAGCCTGCACAGCATGGCTTCTCTCCTTCCGTCAGACTTCTAGTGGGAAGTGGTGGGCGGTACTCGTAACACGTGCACGCATCACGTCTGCTATAACGTCAGGGGCGGATCTTGTAGCAAAAAAATATATATATATTTTTTATTGCAGTGGATGAGCAGAGTGTCGCAGCACCCCGGTTGGGGACCACTGTGTTAGACAGTTATTTATTTTCCCAGAAACTGGAGGTAGGAGAAGTCTGGAGCACAAACCACTGAACTTACAAGACTGTTCACAGTTACTGCATATCAGGATTCACAGGCACAGTCAAGTTTTCTATTTTAGCTGGAGGTATGATTAAAATAATTCTTTAGTGCATAAAGTGGATATACCAGAGGGGCATAAGCTTAAATTGTCAAGTTGTCAAACCTCCGTAATATTCAAAACTCCCTTAATAAAAAAAAATATTAATATTATCTTGGTAGGCTGACATAAAAAGAACAAAAGTCCATTTTACCATGTTATTGTTTTGCACTATATAATAGCAGATTAAAGACTAAATAGTACATAGGAAATAACATTAATTTCATTCTGCCTAGGAGATAAATTACTTTGGTAACCTTCTAACAATGTTCTTAATTTCCATTTGTGGAAACTATTTTAAATTGTAATTGGAAAGAAAATTCTGAGGTTCCTGTGGAGGCAGATCAAAGTCCCTAATATTTAACCCATGTAGGTTTATTAGTGCAGAAAATCATTATAATTATAATCTGTTCTTTTCTCTTGTGTTTAGATAACTTAAAAATCACAAATACGACACAGGAATTAAGTTAAATTTAAACTACTGGAAATAATTCACTTAAAAAACTTAATCCTACTGTATAAAGTGAGATGTTTTCTACTCTCCAAAATTATATGTTCTATATAAAGTATATTATCAACCATGTAAATTACATCTTTGGTGAAAGAAAATCCCACTTTTGATTTAAATGAGCAACATAAAAATTGAATTTTTGTTAAATGTGAGACTCGGGTCTACAGTCCAACACAGTTATTTTTTTATACAATGGTAGAAGTTAGATCTGAACTTGTTTTAAGGAGAATGACTTCACATTGAAATGAATATAATAAAACTGTCAAAAACAACTCTTTTTAATAACTACATAAGTTTTGGAAGACCTACACTAATGTTTTAGAGAATTGTATACATGCAACATCGACTACGGCAGCTTGGTCCAACAAAATAAATTCTTCTGAGGGCCTACCCTTTAGCTACTGTATACGGAACATGAGGATATCCATTTATAATTCATTATAATCTCTTTTGTTTTCATTGCACACACAGGCCGTATCAATAAGGTCTAACAGTTTATTTGTAAGTCACTCATAAAAAATGGACCCTAGAGGCAAGTGATTTGCCTCACTGTTGGTGCACGTAGTGACTTCAGTATTGTTGCTATTTCTATCCGGGCTGCCACTAAATTTTATTTGCGAGCCATTTTAGGCTGGGTTCACACGACCTATTTTCAGACGTAAACGAGGCGTATTATGCCTTGTTTTACGTCTGAAAATACGGCTCCAATACGTCTGCAAACATCTGCCCATTCATTTGAATGGGTTTGCCGACGTACTGTGCAGACGAAATGTAATTTACGCGTCGTCGTTTGACAGCTGTCAAAAGACGACGCGTAAGATTACAGCCTCGTCAAAAGAAGTGCAGGACACTTCTTGGGACGTTTTTGGAGCCGTTTTCTCATAGACTCTATTGAAAACAGCTCCAAAAACGGCCGAAAAAATGGCACGAAAACGCCGCAAAAACGGCGCGAAAAACGCTGCGAAAAACGTGAGTTGCTCAAAAAACGTCTGAAAATCAGGTGCTGTTTTCCCTTGAAAACAGCTCCGTATTTTCAGACGTTTTTGGCTCAGCGTGTGAACTTACCCTTAGGGCTCTGGGTTACATCCAAGCCAATCACATCTAAGCCACTGTTCAAAAGTGCCATTTCTGGATGTGGGGGTATTTCTTTGTCCGCGAGGCTGTAAACTCGAGCAAACAATGAGGGTATGTGCACACGTAGTGACCAAAAACGTCTGAAAATCCAGAGCTGTTTTCAAGGGAAAACAGACCCTGCTTTTCAGACGTTTTTTGACCATCTCGCATTTTTTCGCGGCGTTTTTCGCGCCGTTTTCGCGGCGTTTTTTACGTCCGTTTTTGGAGCTGTTTTCATTGGAGTCTATGAGAAAACAGCTCCAAAAACGTCCAAAGAAGTGTCCTGCACTTCTTTTGACGAGGCTGTATTTTTACGCGTCGTCGTTTGACAGCTGTCAAACGACGACACGTAAATGACAGGTCGTCTGCACAGTACGTCGGCAAACCCATTCAAATGAATGGGCAGATGTTTGCCGACGTATTGTAGCCTTATTTTCAGACGTAAAACGAGGCATAATACGCCTCGTTTACGTCTGAAAATAGGTCGTGTGAACCCAGCCTGATTGCCAATAGGCCTGAATCCTCTTGTGAGGCAAGCTGCCCTTTTCCCCACATTTTCTCTAACAGCTGTCTGATACCGCTGTCAAGTGATTTGACTGCACTACGGGGTATGAGTACCATCTCTACTGGATTTTCTGTGAATTTTCAACATGATTTATACAGTGCAACATTTTAATTGATATTCTAAAGGCCAGCTTCCATTCTTCTAATGAAAATTAATTCTACATATCATTTTCCCAGTTACTCATAAATGGGAGTTTTCGATTTAAGTTTGTGTGTATGATCCCTTCATACAAAATTAACAAGCCGTTCTACTGAATACCCTTTCCCTGCAAGTAATATACTTGTTTATGAGCTGAAAACCTTTTTGTGTATGTTCTAGATTTTATTTAATCTTGGCTTTATGCAGAAAACTAATAATCTGTTTATACATAAGAAAAACAAAGTCCTTATTAGTCAACTGATATTTTGGAAGGAGTACGTTTTTGAGAAAAAAGAAAAAAAAGCTGCTCCAGTGTCAGGATGACTTGGAGGACAAGTGTCTTCACATTCAAGTTCTGTATTATGTTTGGTAGATATGTCAATACAAAGTAACTTTTAGTACGTTTTTTTGGGGGGGTAATGGAAAAAAACAGCAATTCTGCTATACTTTTTTGCATCTTAAATTTTCGTGTACCGTAGTATAATTAACATAATAATTTTATTTTGTGGGTCATTACAATTACGGTGATACCAAATCTTGAACTTTTTTTCTGTTTTAGTAATTTTGCACAGTAAAAACACTTTTTTTTTAAAAAATATATATATTTGTTTTTCTGTTGCCATATTCTAAAAGCCATAACATTTTTATTTTCTGTCCCCGTAGCTGTATGAGCTTATTTTTTTTACAAAATTACAGATATTGATTATTGATATCTGCAGCTTTTTTTTCTGTGGTTTTCATAAGAAAGCATTTTGTGAGGGGGAAAAATGTTTTTTTGTTTTTTTTTACTTGGGATTTTTCTTCTTTCATAATAAACTTTATTTATCTATTCCTTACTTTTTATTTTAGTCCCATTATGAGACTTCAATATGCGATCATTTGATCGCTTTTATAATACACAGAAATACTTCTGTACCAGGGTATTGTGTCCTAAAAGGCATACACTGTTTACAGACCTGGGAGCCCTTGTTAGGCCAATGGGGTGTAGTGGGAGTGCCAATGCGGGGACAGTGGAAGCCCACTCCCTCTGAAACAACTTAAATACGGTGGTCGCACGGGACACCAGTTTCAGGCTTCTGATATAGCGCCGTGAAAATAGGGGCGTTGTGGCATTAGCACCCTTAATGACTGTGAAAAGGCATATGGGTGCTTATTAAGGGGTTAATCTGCAACATTTGAAATGAGCTATTGTTTATGATGTGCCGCTCTATTTTTGCCAACTTAACATCTGAAACAAAGTTCTAGAGATGTTTTAGGGGATTAAATAGTATTACTTTCTGGAAAGTGTTTAGGTCTGGTACCCCATTCCCCACTTACCATTGGTATATACAGTATAGAATTGGACATTGCAATTATGTTTTTTTTTGTTCTCCCAGATAAATGCCGTAAATGGCCCGAAAGAAGGCTAAAAATGCGGGGGCTGAACACCTTCAAACATCTGCCCTTTGATTTCAATCGGAAAAACGGTGTAACGTTTAAAAACGGCCACGTAAAAAAAACGCCTCGTAAGAAGAAGTGCATGTCACTTCTTGAGCTGTTTTTGGACCCGTTTTTCATTGACTCAATAGAAAAGCAGCAAAAACAGCCGTAAAAAACTGAAGTTGCTAAAAAAAAAAACAGCTCTGTATTTTCAGCCGTTTTTTGTTAAGCGTGTGAACATAGCAGCCAAATAGTGCTGACTGTAGAGTGTTAAGCTGTTCCCTCTGCGGTTCCACTCAATATGATTCCCTGATGATGAGGAATTTATTTAAAGGGAACCTTTCACCAGCATTTCACCTATTGAACTTTACTGATCCCTCACTGGCCACTGCTATCAAAAGTTCATTGCCGTTATCCCCTCTCCTAAACTCCTCCTCCAACTGTAAATAACGGTCTGCAAACATTTTGTGTTTTTATCGTAATAATCCTGTGTCCCTTTGTGCGCACACACCAAAAGAGGACATCATTGCACAAGTGCGGGATGTTGTGTGTTGGGGGAAGGCGAGGAGCTGTCAATCAAAAGTAAAGAGGCGGGGTAAACTCGGAAAGACTTGAGGAATGAAGATATGACTCTTTTCAAACTAAGATTTGACTCTTTTCAAATGAAGATCTGACTCTTTTATGTTCATTAGCATAAGGTGTGGGAACATTAAAAAACGGAATACTAAACCTACAGAGCCGACTAAGCAGAAAATGATAGATTATATAGAAATGATTTTTCACCCACTACCACCAGGTATTGCTGGTTTAATAGGTGAAATGCTAGTGACCGATTCCCTTTAAGGTCCCAGGATAAAAGCATCAAGTCAGTAAGAGAAGTCTAACTTAATTTTTTTTATTGGCTTCTTCTCCCTTATTAACATTGTATAATAATGTCATCATACATATTGATAGTTAGGAATGCTTACTGTGCTATCCAATCTTTGGACCAGTGAAAGTGTTCTGAGTTACAATAACAACATTACCTCCTCTAAGGGAAAACTTAATCGACAGGTCAATCACCGATGGGTGCCAAATAGATCAGGGGCAAGAGTTCAGTCAGTACTGCAGAATACATTTTATTCTGGCATGTAACATTTATTTCTTTTTTTACTAAACATCTAACAGATGTTTCACTTAAAAAAAAACACATTAATCTAAACCTTACATACAAGGAAATTGTAATTGGATTTGGTCTTAAATTCAGATAATTAGTATGTCACTGCAATTAAATTTACCTCCAACCTCTTCACCCTAAAGAGCAATTATTATTTCAATTCTGAAATCACATAAGGCATATCTGTTTCAGGAGCTGCACAGAAGTTGTGTTTAAGCAGTTCTGGTTAAATAAGGTTGTTTCTTAAAATCAAACAAACTAAAATACATTATTTATATTGTGATATATAAAATTGAATGTAAATTACTATCATTATTACATTATTATTGTTATTATTATTATGCACCTCTTAAGGCAATAAGCTTGGTGTGCACAGGAGATGAGTGAATCAAATCTAAACTAATCGGATTCACACCAAATTTCCCAAAAGCTATGGATTTTGTAAAATCCCAAACTTTTGGTGTTCATGGAATTGGCAAAACTTAAAGATTAAAAAATGGAAGAGGAGAGAAGAAGAGATAAAAAATACCATGCCTGTTCTCCCATAGTGACGCGTCCCTGCCAGACTCCTGAGATGACGTTATTTTGTCCCATGTGACCGCTGCAGAAACATTGGACAAAAGTCTGTCATCTCAGAAGACCAGGGCAGGTAAGTATGGTATTTTTTTTATTTTAGGGGTGGAATCGCCAGTGCCTCGGTTGCCAATTTTTGAATCTCTTCTATCTGCAAGAACTGTATCCAACTTGGATACAGTTCTACAAGACATCATAGTCAGACAGGGCAATTGGGACACTTTCGATTTGCCACAAATTTATTTACTTTTCAAAACTGTCTAGTGAGGTGCAGAAAAAGTTTAACCCCTTGAAGTCCAAACCATTTTTTGTTTTTTCGTTTTAGTTTTTCACTCCCCGCCTTCCATGAGTTATAACTTTTACATTTTTCAATCAATGGAGTGGTGTGGAGGAGTTGTAGTTTATAGTGGCACTATTTAAAGTACCATATAATGTACTGGGAAACTGAATAAACAATTCTATGCGAGGTGGAATTGGAAAAAACTGTGATTCTTCCATTTTCTTTTGGGTTTAGTTTTTATGTCTTTCACCGTGCTGTAAAAATGACAAATTACCTTTATTCCGCTGGTCAATATGATTACAATGATACTAATTTTTTATAGTTTTTTAAAAAATTGTACTATTTTTGCAAAGAAAAAATTTTGCTAAAAAATAAATTATTTGTGTTGCCTCATTCTGAGAGCCATAACTTTTACATTTTTTCATCGCTTGAGCGGTGTGAGGGCTTATTTTTTGCGGGACGAGCTGTAGTTTTTATTGATACCATTTTTTAGTACATACGACTTTTTGATCATTTTTTCTTACATTTTTTTAGCGCCAAGTCGACCAAATAACAGCGATTCAGGCATTTTATTTATTTTTTACAGCCCTGCGAGTTAACATTTTTTTATATTGTAATAGCTCTGACTTTTACTGACGTAGTGATACCAATTTACATTTTTTATATATATATATATATATATATATATATATATATTACTTTAGGAGAGAAGTGTGATTTTTTTTTTTTTTACTTCTAATTTTTTTTTTTACTACTAAAAACGTTATTTAATATTTCTTTAAACCTTTTATTAGTCCCCCTAGGGGCCTTGAACTAGTTGGTTCAATACACTGCAATACTAATGTATTGCAGTGTATAGTCATTTTTACAGGCTTCTGTTAAACCCCCAGTTCCATCGTTTATAGTCATCACAAACTGCACCTTAAATTTGCATGGAAATGGGCCACCTTAGTTCATTGGAACCCATAGCACCTGCCTTGTAGTTAAGCCCATATGCTCCACCCTTCAGGCCCTGCATTAGGCATAACACAGTGTATTAGATTTATCTGGAGTGTTCCTTTACAATTACCAAAAACAAACACAACAAAATACTATTAAATTAAAAATGTAAACTATAACTTTGCTGTAAGCTACAAATATACAAGAGCCTTAAATGTTCAATGCTTTCAAGTTTCACAAATCTTTTTAATGAGTAGGATCAAAACCATGTATTCTACAGAAAGCGCTTTTATATGCATACTTTCAGGAAAGATCTATCACAACTACACATAATGCCGAGTGTTTTTTGAATAAATGACCATATGTGTTTTAATGTATATCCAAAGATAATATTTGAGTTGTGTTGTATTTTTGTCTTTTAAAGCCACAGCTCTTTTTTCATGAATTTAATTAAATCTTCCCTTTAAACATCTTTGAAGTACATCTTTGTAAATGTAATTTCTATTCTCTATCAATGATGTGGCTTCAAAGGAAACTTAAAATGACTTTTATATTTACTATTATAAAATGGTATTGTCCTTTTGGTGACAATTTCACACTAACATTGAGAATAAAGCATAAACTTTGCTAACTATTAGAATCTGCTCTCATATATAGGCAGATGTGTGCTAAAAGGAGTCAAGCCAAGAATTTTAAAGCTGATATCTTAATAAACTCCAATGTAGCAGAGATGAAAATGTAGTTAAACTATTTTTGTATCATGATAAAAATTCAACAGATTTAACCTACTTAAAAGCAATGGACACCTTTTACATTGAAAAAAAAAAAAGGTTTTTACACTCGGCAGTGGTTACCTGAGTAAATAAAAAGTTGCACTGAGTTTCAGGCTGAAATCTTCATTCCTTCAATAATTTTCAGATCCCCTGATATGCAGTTTGCAACCAGCTCCTAGTTTCATACTTTTCTCATGTGGGCATATCTCTTTTAGTAATATATGCTGGATGTGAAGTCTGTGACTCCAGGATGCTGCTGTCTTCACTAGCTCTCATGTATCAGCACAGCTTTATTCCTGTACTGATTTCCCATTCTACAGCCTATGAGACATCTCTTCTTTACTTGTGCTGACATACACTGATTCCCCCTCCCAAGTGTGTGATCTCCCCTCCCACACCCTGCCCCTGCAGTGTGTCCTCTCTACACTATTAGCCTTTCTTCCTACAGTATCTACATTCTGATACTAATCGCTTGTGTGATCTGCCTTCCTTGAAAATTGGGATGCCCTCTATACACTCTGATCTGCTGTGTACAAGAAGAGTTGCCCAAACTCTACAGTGGCAAAATGGTAGGACATTTTTAAGACTATTTAGAAAGTTGCTTAATTTTTCATTTACAAAAGCAACCAAGCAGTAATAATAATATTAATAAAATTAGTGCAATTTTGTCCATAGCCTTTATGTTTAAATACAGTTCTGTGTTAAACCACAGATGGCACATGATAAGAATCATTTGGGACTAATATTTAACTCCTCACTGATATAGATATAGATATAGTTGGTGTTGCTGAGACATGGATGGACTCTTCACATGATTGGGCTGTAAATCTACAGGGTTTTACACTGTTTCGGAAACACAGGGCAAATAGGAAAGGTGGTGGTGTATGTCTGTATGTGAGAAGCGATATGAAGGTGAGTGTGAATGAGACATTAGAGGATGAAGATTTTGAGGAGGTTGAAACCTTGTGGTGGAATTACAAAGGGAGGTAAACACTGAAAAAATTACTTTTGGTGTAATCTATAGACCCCCCAATATAACTGAAGAGATAGAAGGTCAAATATATAAACAGATGGAGCGGGCTGCACAGGTGGGTACTGTTGTGATAATGGGAGATTTTAATTACCGGGATATTAATTGGTGTCATGGTTCGGCTTCAACTGCAAAGGGGAGACATTTCCTCAACCTGTTGCAGGAAAATTGTATGGGCCAGTTTGTGGAAGACCCGACTAGAGGTGAAGCTCTATTGGATCTGGTCATTTCTAATAATGCAGAGCTTGTTGGGAATGTCAATGTTCGTGAAAACCTTGGTAACCTTGGTATACAAACACAGGCTGGGAGGGCAAAAACACTTAATTTTAAGAAGGCCAATTTCCCCAGGATGAGGGCTGCAATTCAGGATATAGACTGGGAAGAACTAATGTTAAATAATTGGACAAATGATAATGATTTGACACTGTCCCCCATAGACGTCTAATGGGTAAATTAAGGACTATAGGTTTAGAAAGTATAGTTTGTAATTGGATTGAGAATTGGCTCCAGGACCGTATCCAGAGAGTTGTGGTCAATGATTCCTACTCTGAATGGTCCCCAGTTATAAGTGGTGTACCCCAGGGTTCAGTGCTGGGACCACTATTATTCAACTTATTTATTAATGATATAGAGGATGGGATTAATAGCACTATTTCTATTTTTGCAGATGACACCAAGCTATGCAATATAGTTCAGAGTGGACTATGGAAGATGTTTGTGAATTGCAGGCAGATTTAAACAAACTAAGTGTTTGGGCGTCCACTTGGCAAATGAAGTTTAATGTAGATAAATGTAAAGTTATGCACCTGGGTACGAACAACCTGCATGCATCATATGTCCTAGGGGGAGCTACACTGGGGGAGTCACTTGATGAGAAGGATCTGGGTGTAATTGTAAATCATAAACTAAATAACAGCATGCAGTGTCAATCAGCTGCTTCAAAGGCCAGCAAAATATAGTCGTGTATCAAAAGAGGCATGGACTCGCGGGACAGGGATGTAATATTACCACTTTACAAAGCATTAGTGCGGCTCATCTAGAATATGCGTTCAGTTCTGGGCTCCTGTTCATAGAAAGGATGCCCTGGAGTTGGAAAAAATACAAAGAAGAGCAACAAAGCTAATAAGGGGCATGGAGAATCTAAGTTATGAGCAAAGATTAAAAGAACTAAACCTATTTAGCCTTGAGAAAAGACGACTAAGGGGGGACATGATTAACTTATATAAATATATGAATGGCACATACAAAAAATATGGTGAAATCCTGTTCCATGTAAAACCCCCTCAAAAAACAAGGGGGCACTCCCTCCGTCTGGAAAAAGAAAGGTTCAACCTGCAGAGGCGACAAGCCTTCTTTACTGTGAGAACAGTGAATTTATGGAATAGCCTACCGCAGGAGCTGGTCACAGCAGGGACAGTAGATGGCTTTAAAAAAGGCTTAGATAATTTCCTAGAACAAAAAAATATTAGCTCCTATGTGTAGACATTTTTTACTTCCCCTTTCCCATCCCACTTCCCCTTTCCCATCCCTTGGTTGAACTTGATGGACATGTGTCTTTTTTCAACCGTACAAACTATGTAACTATGTAACTATGTAACTGCTGCCCCGACAAGCTCTGTTATATCTGTATGATACCACATATTTGGTCTTTTATTCATACCCCAGCTGGAAAAACCCCTGTAGGAATTTATTAAAAATATCAAGGTATCCTTTACATCTTATAGAAATATTATTAATTCATGAAATGTTACCGAGGTGGGCAGAGGTTGCAGTCACATGACATGGCATCTTTATTGACCACAAATTAGTAAAATGAGACAGCAAAAAAAGTGAATCAATTGTTAGGTGAAATATGGCAACCAGTAAGGTCCAGTCTGTTTTATAGTCATAGTCATAGCAGAAGAAAGTCCAAACATTGAAGATAAAAGTTATAAAAAATCTTTTTGACCAGAATTTAGATATCTTTTCTGATATTATATCAATATACCAAAGTGTCTGCAGGTTGCAGCAAGAAACTGAGAAACTGAGTAATTGTAAATTGTTGATAGAAAACTGCACAAACACGGCAGTATGCACTCTTGTTAATGGGACAAATGTAAAAGACTGGTCAGATAAAATATAAAGACCACTTATGTTTCTTAACCTGTATTTAGACCAAGACAAAGAAGCTCGAACTGTCAGAAAAATAGTTCTGCCAATTTCACAGAACATTTCACACTGTATGACACACATTTTATTTATGACCCATTTCATAAAAGTTTCATTATTGCTTCACTGAATCATAATAAGCTGTCACTAAGACACTGACCCCTTTCACAGCAGAACTCTTTCCTCTACAAATATACCTTAAATGGCTTATTATTGTACTGTATTTATAGACTACAGTTAAAGGAACACTCCTGTTAATTCTTTTATTGTGGCTTATCGATTCGCATGAGATGCTCAATGTAAAACTCCAAGGAATGCATTGTTAAAGTGACTTCCAGTCCACACAGCAGACTCGTGACACGGTGGCGGCCTGGATATACAGATATACAGTGAAGGAAATAAGTATTTGATCCCTTGCTGATTTTGTAAGTTTGCCCACTGTCAAAGACATGAACAGTATAGAATTTTTAGGCTAGGTTAATTTTACCAGTGAGAGATAGATTATATAAAAAAAAAAAACAGAAAATCACATTGTCAAAATTCTATATATTTATTTGCATTGTGCACAGAGAAATAAGTATTTGATCCCTTTGGAAAACAAGACTTAATACTTGGTGGCAAAACCCTTGTTGGCAAGCACAGCAGTCAGACATTTTTTGTAGTTGATGATGAGGTTTGCACACATGTTAGATGGAATTTTGGCCCAATCCTCTTTGCAGATCATCTGTAAATCATTAAGATTTCGAGGCTGTCACTTGGCAACTCGGATCTTCAGCTCCCTCCATAAGTTTTCGATGGGATTAAGGTCTGGAGACTGGCTAGGCCACTCCATGACCTTAATGTGCTTCTTTTTGAGCCACTCCTTTGTTGCCTTGGCTGTATGTTTCGGGTCATTGTCGTGCTGGAAGACCCAGCCACGAGCCATTTTTAATGTCCTGGTGGAGGGAAGGAGGTTATCACTCAGGATTTGACGGTACATGGCTCCATCCATTCTCCCATTGATGCGGTGAAGTAGTCCTGTGCCCTTAGCAGAGAAACACCCCCAAAACATAATGTTTCAACCTCCATGCTTGACAGTGGGGACGGTGTTCTTTGGGTCATAGGCAGCATTTCTCTTCCTCCAAACACGGCGAGTAGAGTTAATGCAAAAAGAGCTCAATTTTAGTCTCATCTGACCACAGCACCTTCTCCCAATTACTCTCAGAATCATCCAGATGTTCATTTGCAAACTTCAGATGGGCCTGTACATGTGCCTTCTTGAGCAGGGGGACCTTGCGGGCACTGCAGGATTTTAATCCATTACGGCGTAATGTGTTACCAATGGTTTTCTTGGTGACTGTGGTACCAGCTGCCTTGAGATCATTAACAAGTTCCCCCCGTGTAGTTTTCGGCTGAGCTCTCACCTTCCTCAGGATCAAGGATACCCCACGAGGTGAGATTTTGCATGGAGCCCCAGATCGATAACGATTGACAGTCATGTGGCTTGAAAAAAGTGGGTTGTAGATCAAGTGGAGTTCCAAAAACCGGATTGATTTACTGTGTTGTGTGTGACAAAGTGGGGGGGGGGGCATTGTATGTGATATATGTATTGATTGCTTGCTTGCTACAAAGTTTGCAAAAGTGACATAATATAAAACCATTTTTCCTTTGCAGCTTCCTTCCTGCTGAGTAGCTGACTAAGGGGGAGGGGTTAGCTGGTCCCAGGTGCTATAAATCAGGCCTCAGTACTCTGTAGAGCCTGCTCTGTGGCTTGAAAAAACAAGTGGGTTGTAGATCAAGTGGAGTTCCAAAAACCGGATTGATTTACTGTGT
This sequence comes from Rhinoderma darwinii, assembly GCF_050947455.1. Lineage (NCBI taxonomy): Eukaryota > Metazoa > Chordata > Amphibia > Anura > Rhinodermatidae > Rhinoderma > Rhinoderma darwinii. The sequence continues at coordinate 80,310,577 of NC_134687.1, forward strand.
TGTGTGTGACAAAGTGGGGGGGTCATTGTATGTGATATATGTATTGATTGCTTGCTTGCTACAATGTTTGCAAAAGTAACATAATATAAAACCATTTTTCCTTTGCAGCTTCCTTCCTGCTGAGTAGCTGACTAAGGGGGAGTGGTTAGCTGGTCCCAGGTGCTATAAATCAGGCCTCAGTTCTCTGTAGAGCCTGCTCTGTGGCTTGAAAAAACAAGTGGGTTGTAGATCAAGTGGAGTTCCAAAAACCGGATTGATTTACTGTGTTGTGTGTGACAAAGTGGGGGGCCATTGTATGTGATATATGTATTGATTGCTTGCTTGCTACAAAGTTTGCAAAAGTGACATAATATAAAACCATTTTTTCCTTTGCAGCTTCCTTCCTGCTGAGTAGCTGACTAAGGGGGAGGGGTTAGCTGGTCCCAGGTGCTATAAATCAGGCCTCAGTACTCTGTAGAGCCTGCTCTGTGGCTTGAAAAAACAAGTGGGTTGTAGATCAAGTGGAGTTCCAAAAACCGGATTGATTTACTGTGTTGTGTGTGACAAATTGGGGGGCCATTGTATGTGATATATGTATTGATTGCTTGCTTGCTACAAAGTTTGCAAAAGTGACATAATATAAAACCATTTTTCCTTTGCAGCTTCCTTCCTGCTGAGTAGCTGACTAAGGGGGAGGGGTTAGCTGGTCCCAGGTGCTATAAATCAGGCCTCAGTACTCTGTAGAGCCTGCTCTGTGGCTTGAAAAAACAAGTGGGTTGTAGATCAAGTGGAGTTCCAAAAACCGGAGTTGAAAAGAGGAGTTAAAGCCCCAGTAAGTGCTCTTTTACTTCTTTTTCTTTTTGATTAACAACTGTTCGCAGTTTTTTTTGTAACTTGGATAATGGACAGCAAGATTGGAGGTTTTCTTCAGTGCACAGTTTGCCATATGTATGCACGACTGGAGCCGGAGTTCCAGGGTGAATATCTCTGTGGCAGATGTGAGCATGTTGGTCACCTGGAAGCTCGTATTAGAGATCTGGAGGAGCAGAATGCAACACTGAGGAGGATAGACAATCTTGAGCTGAGCTTGCTGCTCACGGAGCATGCAGTTAGTGGGTTAGAACTGGAGGGTGAAGACATGGGTGAGCAGGATCAGGTAAGTGGCTGGGTTAATGTAGTTAGGGGCAGTAGAAAGGGGTCAAAGAAAAGGAAGGCCGATCCGGTTTCTGACATTCCAGGCAAAATTGCCAAGTTGGGTGATGATGCGAGGGTGTCAGTCTCAGAAATGGCAGCCCTAGTGGATACTGATCTCCCTAACAGCCGGGAGAATAGCCCAGCTAGTAGTCGGCGGGATGGTAATGCAGGTAAGCCAAGACAATTGATAGTCGTAGGGGATTCTATAATCAGGAAGACGGATAGAATAATTTGTCGCCAAGACCACCTCAACCGAATGGTTTGCTGTCTCCCTGGTGCCAGGGTTCGGCATGTGGTGGAACGGGTGGACAAATTGCTGGGAGGGGTTGGTGATGATCCAGCTGTCGTGGTCCATGTCGGTACCAACGACAGAATAAATGGTAGGTGGAGGAGCCTTAAGAATAATTTTAAAGAACTAAGCTACAAGCTGAAGGGAAGGACCTCCAAAGTAGTATTCTCAGGAATACTGCCTGTGCCATGCGCATCACAGGAAAGACAGCGGGAGCTCAGGGAGTTAAATGCATGGCTGAAGTCTTGGTGTAGAGGAGAAGGATTTGGGTTCCTAGAGCACTGGGCTGACTTTTCATTGGGGTACAAACTGTATTCTGCAGATGATTTGCACCTAAATGGAAGGGGGTCCGCTGTGCTGGGGGAGAGAATTCTAGCTGGGGTGGCGGAGTATTTAAACTAGGGCTGAGGAGGGAGGTCAATGTAGAAAAAAAAAGGGGTAGCCAGGTTAGAGAGGGGTCAGACTATATTGGTGGGGGGAGAAACAGAATGTGGGGAGAGGACTAGACAACAAGATAAGGAGATCCTTTCGTTACAAAACATCAGTGTAAATAAAAAGGCCCAATTAATGTCAAATCACATTTCTGATAATAAAAGTGAAAAACTGACAGGCAAGTTAAAGTGTATGTTCACAAATGCCAGAAGTCTAGCAAGCAAAATGGGGGAGCTGGAGGCCTTGATACTGGAAGAAAATATAGATATAGTTGGTGTTGCTGAAACATGGCTGGACTCTTCACATGACTGGGCTGTAAATCTACAGGGTTTTACACTTTTTCGGAAAGACAAGACAAATAGGAAAGGTGGTGATGTATGTCTGTATGTGAGAAGTAATATGAAGGCGAGTCTGAAAGAGACAATAGTGGGTGAATACTGTGAGGAGGTTGAAACCTTGTGGGTGGAACTAGAAAGGGAGGTAAACACTGGAAAAATTACTTTTGGTGTAATCTATAGACCCCCCAATATAACTGAGGAGATGGAAGTTCAGCTATATAAACAGATGGAGCGGGCTGCACAGGCGGGTACTGTAGTGATAATGGGAGATTTTAATTTCCGGGATATTAATTGGTGTCATGGTTCAGCTTCAACTGCAAAGGGGAGACATTTCCTCAACCTGTTGCAGGAAAATGTTATGGGCCAGTTTGTGCAAGACCCGACTAGAGGTGAAGCTCTGTTGGATCTGGTCATTTCTAATAATGCAGATCTTGTTGGGAATGTCAATGTTCATGAAAACCTCGGTAACAGTGATCATAATATAGTTACATTTTACCTATACTGTAAAAAACAAACGCAGGCTGGGAGGGCAAAAACATTTAATTTTAAGAAAGCCAATTTCCCCAGGATGAGGGCTGCAATTCAGGATATGGACTGGGAAGAACTAATGTCAAATAATGGAACAAATGATAAATGGGAGATTTTCAAATCTACTTTGAGTTATTATAGTGCAAAATTTATTCCTATAGGTAACAAGTATAAACGACTCAAATTAAACCCCACATGGCTTACACCTTCTGTGAAAGGGGCAATACACGACAAAAAAAGGGCATTTAAAAAATACAAATCTGAGGGTACAGCTGTAGCCTTTGTAAAATATAAAGAGCTTAATAAAATCTGTAAAAATGTAATAAAATTAGCAAAAATACAAAATGAAAGGCAGGTGGCCAAGGATAGTAAAACAAATCCCAAAAAATTCTTCAAGTATATAGATGCTAAAAAGCCAAGGTCTGAACATGTAGGACCCCTAGATAATGGTAATGGGGAATTGATCACAGGGGATCAAGAGAAGGCAGAGTTACTAAATGGGTTCTTTAGCTCTGTATATACAACAGAAGAAAGAGCAGCTGATGTAGCCGGTGCCAGTGCTGTTAATATATCAGTTGATATACTGAATTGGATGAATGTAGATATGGTCCAAGCTAAATTAAATAAAATAAATGTGCACAAGGCCCCGGGACCAGATGGGTTACACCCTAGAATTCTTAAAGAGCTTAGTTCAGTTATTTCTGTCCCCCTTTTCATAATATTCAGAGAATCTCTAGTGACTGGTATAGTGCCAAGGGACTGGCGCAGCGCAAATGTGGTGCCTATTTTCAAAAAGGGCTCTAGGTCTTCCCCGGGTAATTATAGACCAGTAAACTTAACATCCATCGTGGGGAAAATGTTTGAGGGGCTATTGAGGGACTATATACAGGATTATGTGACAATAAATAGCATTATAAGTGACAGCCAGCATGGTTTTACTAAGGACAGAAGTTGTCAAACTAACCTAATCTGTTTTTATGAAGAGGTGAGCAGAAGTCTAGACAGAGGGGCCGCTGTGGATTTAGTGTTTTTGGACTTTGCAAAGGCATTTGACACTGTCCCCCATAGACGCCTAATGGGTAAATTAAGGACTATAGGTTTAGAAAATATAGTTTGTAATTGGATTGAGGACCGTATCCAGAGAGTTGTGGTCAATGATTCCTACTCTAAATGGTCCCCGGTAATAAGTGGTGTACCCCAGGGTTCAGTGCTGGGACCACTATTATTCAACTTATTTATTAATGATATAGAAGATGGGATTAATAGCACTATTTCTATTTTTGCAGATGACACCAAGCTATGTAATATAGTTCAGTCTATGGAAGATGTTCATGAATTGCAGGCAGATTTAAACAAACTAAGTGTTTGGGCGTCCACTTGGCAGATGAAGTTTAATGTAGATAAATGTAAAGTTATGCATCTGGGTACCAACAACCTGCATGCATCATATGTCCTAGGGGGAGCTACACTGGCGGATTCACTTGTTGAGGAGGATCTGGGTGTTCTTGTAAATCATAAACTCAATAACAGCATGCAGTGTCAATCAGCTGCTTCAAAGGCCAGCAGGATATTGTCGTGTATTAAAAGAGGCATGGACTCACGGGACAGGGATGTAATATTGCCACTTTACAAAGCATTAGTGAGTCCTCATCTAGAATATGCAGTTCAGTTCTGGGCTCCAGTTCATAGAAAGGATGCCCTGGAGTTGGAAAAAATACAAAGAAGAGCAACGAAGCTATTTACGGGCATGGAGAATTTAAGTTATGAGGAAAGATTGAAAGAATTAAACCTATTTAGCCTTGAAAAAAGACGACTAAGGGGGGACATGATTAACTTATAGAAATATATTAATGGCACATACAAAAAATATGGTGAAATCCTGTTCCTTGTAAAACCCCCTCAAAAAACAAGGGGGCACTCCCTCCGTCTGGAGAAAAAAAGGTTCAACCTGCAGAGGCGACAAGGCTTCTTTACCGTGAGAACTGTGAATCTATGGAATAGCCTACCGCAGGAGCTGGTCACAGCAGGGACAGTAGATGGCTTTAAAAAAGGGTTAGATCATTTCCTAGAACAAAAAAATATTAGCTCCTATGTGTAGAAATTTTTCCTTCCCTTTTCCCGTCCCTAGGTTGAACTTGATGGACATGTGTCTTTTTTCAGCCGTACTAACTATGTAACTATGTAACTATGTAATTTTGTATGTCTTCCATTTTCTTACTATTGCACCAACAGTTGTCTCCTTCTCACCCAGCGTCTTACTTATGGTTTTGTAGCCCATTCCAGCCTTGTGCAGGTCTATGATCTTGTCCCTGACATCCTTAGAAAGCTCTTTGGTCTTGCCCATGTTGTAGAGGTTAGAGTCAGACTGATTAATTGAGTCTGTGGACAGGAGTCTTTTATACAGGTGACTATTTAAGACAGCTGTCTTTAATGCAGGCACCAAGTTGATTTGGAGCGTGTAACTGGTCTGGAGGAGGCTGAACTCTTAATGGTTGGTAGGGGATCAAATACTTATTTCTCTGTGCACAATGCAAATAAATATATATATAATTTTGACAATGTGATTTTCTTTTTTTTTTAAAATATATAATCTATCTCTCACTGGTAAAATTAACCTAGCCTAAAAATTCTAGACTGTTCATGTCTTTGACAGTGGGCAAACTTACAAAATCAGCAAGGGATCAAATACTTATTTCCTTCACTGTATTACAAATATATCAATGATATATGTACCTTAAAAGTTGATACATATTCATATTACTGTACAGGTCTAGCTAATATTAACATTTCCGTACCAATAAGTATTGTGCCTTTTATCTCGCAAAACAGATTGTGGGAATAATTTTAGTTTAACTTGTGGAACGAGTACAGAAGACAACTGATCTTGTATTATGCTCGGAAAACATTGAAAAGGTCTGACTAATGGATGCTAATTTAATGTTGACTTTGTCATTTGCTCAGTTTCATGTGTTAGAATCATTCATTACGATCGTTTGGTAATATTTTGTTCAAACAAGGAGCATAATTGTTAATCATTTCACAAAAAAGTGATAATTAAAACAGCTACTCTCAATAAAAAAAATCCTGAATGATCATCTAGGATATTAGTATTGACAGTATCACAACCTTATAAAATATTCCTTACCTGTAAGTATATATAATGTCTAATGAATAGATCATGTGCATTCCTAATGTCACTCCAATATTATGCAGAGATCTAATACCATCTTTAATAGTTAATCACATATAAAAAGATTATACTGTGAAAAATGATTAAAAGATAAAAAAAAATGTGTAAGGCAGGTGTAAGATATTAAAACTAGTGAGGCACAATCATCTAATAATATTTAATGCACCAATAAACCTGTCAGTCAAATAAGTAAGATAAGGCCAAAACCTGACCAAAATACATTTTAAAAGTGCATTAAGATTTCTCAGTTACAAAAAAGCTACAATGCCCCATCGTCTTCTTTACTCAGAATCTCCATATTGGACATCTGATCTTTTACACTGAAAATAATGCAGATGATGCATTGGGTGCATGACATAAACTTATATTTGCCCATCTTTGAAAGATATTGTCTCTCCATCACAACCTTTTACCCCAAAATAAAAAAATTACATAAGAAGCTGACCGCATTGGATCCGCCACCTGCACCCCTAGGCGATCAGGGCAAAATTTTGCATGCCAACACATTTCTATTACAGCAGACACTGCAGAAGATATCAATATATGCACTCCAAAACGCATCAGTACTGCGGGCTAGGTCTAAATCAGAGACCGACCTCCCATATAAGATCAAATAGGCAACTCCATTTAAGTATATCAAGACACGGAAAGAAGAGAGCTTATAGCCAGAAATATATATCAAATGTATAAATTTTATTAACATATACAGACAGACAATTCAATAAAAATATATGTATAAAATACAATATAATGTAAGGACAAGACTCTAGTAAAAAGGTTCAGGGAGCAGCTACCGGCATTATTGGTGTACAGGCTGGGTTAGCTATATTTTCATAAAGACAAAGTCTCTCAGGTATACTAAGGAGATCCCTCCTATGAAAAGTGGTGAAGTTATATAAGCTCAATAGAGAATAGCAAAAATTGCATAGATTCCGATATTAAATATAACACATAGACAGGGGGATTCCAGTTATCTTACTCAGATTATTAATGAGAGGATACATTAAACAAGGCTTACCCATAATTTGTTAAAGTTTCAGTCCGATAGGTGCTCCAGCACAAAAGCCCCAACGCGCGTTTCGCTATGTATATTGCTTCCTCAGGGGGAGATGTGTGTCTATGTCCTGTATCTTGCAGCCCTTTTATGTTGTGTACCTAAACAAGAAACAGCCGACGATTATCGGCGCATGCCCAAAAACACGGCCGGAAGCGAGGACTGCCCCACTTCCGCCTCCACATGCTGGAGCGCACATCCGGATTCCCGACGCGTAGCGGGAGTTCCGGGCATGCGCAGTGCATCAACAGAGACGGAGCGGGGACAGCGTCGCGACCAAGGTCGGGTCCGGGCATGCGCACACATCGTACTGAAAGACTAACCAATCAGGTAAGTGAAGTGATGTTTATTGCCGTATGATGTATCATGTGTGTATATCAGCGGACATTTTTTAGGATACCTTGGTTTATTGCATGAAATAAATAGATAAAAAGGTAAGGAGGTGATGTGACAGTGTAGGTCTGAACGGCAATTAGAACGGAGCATGTAACTAACCATACTCGAAACAAATATATAATAAGTGAGGTGTATGCATGTGTAAAGAAGATTTATTTGTGTATATATTAAATGCAGAAAATAAGTGTAATCTAAATACAGTTAGTACTTAGTTTAGGCGGAAAGTCTATTGTCTAAAGCACTCATAGACAGACCACCATCAACGGTGATTAAAACAACAAATGTACGGGGATGACAAATAATCAGACAGAATACTGTCATATATAAGTGCAAAATAGGACAATAGCGCAAACTATTGATGAAAAGTGACAATATTATGTTATAAAAATGTCTAATACAAAGAGAAAAGACAAGACACATCCTGCAAAATTTTGCATGCCAACACATTTCTATTACAGCAGACACTGCAGAAGATATGTAGTATTTTATGTAATACATGACCGCACTGAAACGGTACCCACCTTTTACTTCACTACTCTAGCTAATTTAGTGGGATCTCGAATGGGGGGATTCCTCTATTAGTACATCCATATGCCCTAATAAGTTACATAGGAAGAGGTTGTCTTCGTAGGACAACACTTTTAAAGGAATTAGCTACTTCAGACATCTGCTGTGAATGTTCTCTTATAACATATGAAGTTAATATTGGTTTCCACCCTGCAAAACCCCAACTATAAGCTAAAGCCAACAATTGGGCATCCCCTTTGAATTAGCTTGGTACTGTTTAAAGGGAATATGACATAGGAAAATAACCTATTGTTTAAATCAAGTTTTTATGTTAATCATATTTTAGAATAATTTTTGGTCGTTTAATATTTTATTTTATTACGTCATTATCTATGTTTAAAAAGAATCCTAAAAGAATCTTGCAGTTTTTACTCTGGGTCCTAAGGCCTCATGCACACTTCCATCACTGTTTTCACGGCCGTTTTTCACGTTTGTGTCCGTTATGGTATCCGTGTGTACTCTGTGTCCGTTCCGTGTTTCCGTTTTAAACTTCATTTGAACTTGTCACATGTCCCAGGAAACACCCATAGTTGCTAGGGCAACGCATCCGTCAAAAAGCCTTCCGTGTGCATCCGTTTTTTTCATGGACCCATTGACTTTGTTGTGCCCCATGGTCACGGAATCACTGACAAAAGTAGGACATGCTCTAGTTTTAACGGAACAACAGATCCGTGAAAATAATGGAAGTGTGCATGGGCCCAATGAAATTAATAGGTCAAGGTGCTATCAGTGAAAAAAACTGATAGCACCCTGAAGGAAAAAGCTGAAGTGGGCCTGAGGCCTTATTAGCCTCGCAATATACTGTACTGAAACCTCCTGTTCTGTAAAGATCACTTCTCAGCAGTAATCTCATTACCATCACAGGCAGGATTACAATGACAGGTAACAACTCTATGTAGATAACACAGGATTCACCATTAACAATAGGTCATGGACACAGCTCCCCTCCTCCCCCTGCAAAATGACTGTCTTGCCCATGGCCGCGGGCCTTCAAGCTCACTCACCTCCTGATGCCCGCAGCCATGGAACTGTGAGCACTGGTCCCCATCTCCTCCTCAGGAGATGCCAGTGCTCACTTCTGCTTCTCCCAGCCGGGTCCCGTAGGGTGCACGGGCACGCTCGTGCCCGCTCTTAAAGGGCCAATGCGCGCACCTGAAATTAAGTAAAAATTAGCCCATAAGCACCCTGGACTATGAGAGGGACCCAGCCTCTTCCTGCCTTGCCTGACCCTTGTTGTCGTTAATCTACCCTGTCTATGCAAATGGTCTCCTAAGTGTGTTTCAGTTCCCAGTGTTTCCCGTTCCTGCTAGCTGTAACCTGTATCCCGTGCTATCCTGGTCAAGTGCGGTGTTGAGCTGAAGTTGTGCTGTGCTGTATACCACGCCTGTCATGCTACACCACGCCTGGCACCTGCCTGCTGCCTGCCAACTGCCTAGTCCCAGCCAAGCCTGTCTTGCTACTGTCTGAGCTACCACAGGTACACTATACGAACTATAGACTGTGACCTGTGTCCTGTTGGCCAGCTGCCATACCATCAAAGCAGTACGGTCCAGTGGGTCCATGTACCCAACATGACAATGACCTCTACAAAGGTCACAGAGCATGTCTAGAAAACACTCCCATAGAAGTCAATGAGTCCCCTTCTGTTCACAGTTTCTTATGGTCCATGTAGTTGCTGTAAAGAATATCTGTAACAGTAGCTTAGGAAAATGGCTGCCCCCCATAATAATGTATAGAAAATGGATTAAAAAATAAAATCTATAATAAAAAATAAAAACAGATTATAAAAATATTTTTACGTTTCACTATCTGGTTTTAATTAGGAAAAAAAATATAGATGATAATTCCCTTTAGACAATACCATTTACTCTTTATATTGATAAATGGCCCTAAGAATTGCACCTCCATTGTTCTCTCATTCAGCACCTGTATGAGGAACATTACTCCTTTCAGTAGAGAATCATGTTACATATGGACTCTTTCTTAGGTAGTTATATATGTATCACCTATAGTTGTTTTTATGTGGACTGCCCTTTGTAATTAATCAAATCTAAACTCAAAGCAAATTGACATTGTCCAACCATGCAGAACCACAGAACACATGACTTAAATGTCAACCTCAACTAGCAATTCATCCAGAGTAAATTGCTAAATGCATGGGAAATATTTTAAGTAGGAATTGAGTAGAGTGGTTGAACCTTAGTAGGACATCATTTTTTCCCCTTGTGGATTCTTAAATTTTTCAGTCATGGATTCTTTTCACATGGAGTTCATTTACATTTTTTTTTATTTCCTACTTTTTAGGCTGAGTGACTATATTCTAAATTTTAAGGCTTTGAAATGCAAAGAAATGCAGCATTTTCCATGTAAGTGAATTTTTAAACAGTCTCCCATAATGCTTAGCTTGTACAAAATAGATGTGATCAAACACCATCTTTAGTAAAAGTTTGAGGATAAAGTTTCCTATAGAGGACATTAATTAAGATAAGCCAAGAACATAAAGTTAACATATTCTGATAGCATAACTTTAGCTTTCACCTTTTTCCTTCACCTTCTGTATATCAAGTATGACAGAAAGTGGATCAAATGCTAGAATCCTCAGAGACATCAAGGTAAATTTAAAATGCAGTAAGTATACAGTATAACACCACACAGACAAGGTAAACAGAGATAAAATGATGGCAGTGAAATAACACAGGCATTACTTAGGGATGACTTTTCTATAAATATATCATTATCTATAAATGACAGTGATACTTTAGACTTTGCTAAAGAAATAAAAGGTATAGCAATTCCAAAACAAGCAGAAAAATATCAGTTGTATATCTTTTTTCCGCCTTACAGCTTTAATATTGGGAAGATAATTACATAGTTGCTAAGATTACAGTGCTTGCTCTAGAAGTAGCCATATAAAGTTGCGATTTGACAATAGTTTATTCCACAAGGTTATTCTACTCTCAGTCAAACCATGTATAACAATGCAAATGATTAAGCATTTGTGTAAGTTCTCTAATACATATTCCACTCTGTGACGCACATACTACAGAGACTGTTTTATAAAAGATGGTGAAGTACAGTCGAGCAGTAAATAAATAATTGAAAGAACTGTCTATTTAAGATCTGTCGCTTCATGATAACATTCCCATTAGATTCATTTATGCCAAATACCCCATTTACCTTTATTTTGTTTTGTACTCCTTAAAACACGTACAACCTTGACTTTAATAAAGTATTTCCATACATACAATACATTGAGATGCATATTAAGAATTAACCATGAATAATTGCCATAAAATGTATGCTTTAAATAGTATCATGGAAAACAACAGCAACGTGCACTGGTAGTATGTATCTAACAATATGATCAAAGGATCAAACTGTTAACTGAAGATAAGGTTGATCAACAGTACATAGTGTGATCATCTTATTGGAATGCAACATTGCCCAGTTTCCATTGTGTATCCGCAGTTCTAATACCCATTTCAGAATGGAAGAGAAAATGTGATATCTGTTATTAAACAGATATGCTCCTACCTCAGTACATTGGTAATGGCTCAGATATCCCCCCAATGTACTTTGTCTTCAAGTTATGCTTCAGCCACCACCCTATAAAAAAAAGGAGAAAACTGTTATATGGTGCACTACTATTAAAATAATAAGTTACAAATCAATGAATTTAATAAAATAATCATATAAACCGCATTTCAACAATTTTAGTAAAATGAATTAGGGTGAGTATAATTAAATACCAGGATGTTAATCACCTCCAACTTCTTAAGCTATAACAGTTTTAGATCTAAAAGAGTCACTGTCATTTCACAAAACGTCTCATGACATAGGGAACTGTCCGAAGTTTTTTTAATGGTTGTTGGTACATTGCTGAGCCCTCCACCAAAGAATAGGAGAGCTTGGCTGAGCACTGTGTTGCCCCTTTGGCTCTCATTAGCTTTTAGAGGTACACTAACTACAGACTTTTTATAAGCCCATAAACCGATAGGCCCAGCTCTCCCAAGAGAGATAGAAAAAAGCTGATCAGTTCCAAAGCAGCCCAGTACTTATCCAAGTGCTTCTGTACCTTTGCTTTATCGATATAGTCGCTATTCAATATCATAAATAATGGTTGGGAGCACCGACCCCGTGGAAGTCCCCCCGTACTGGTAGTGCAATATATGGACAGTGACATCAAGGGCTTCCCCAGGGCCCAAATCCCCGGGCCGAGCACTACTCGTTGCTCTTCCCAGGGACTCCGGCCCTGGTAAATCTCTCAGAGTTATATGTTTAACATATACCTCTGATGGATGCCATGCAATGGCAACGTCACTCATAGTCTCTCAAGTACCCGCACAGTATAAGTTTTTTTGCGGAATCCCTGAGGATGGAATAGCATAGTCTACTACGTTATTCCATCTTTCAATAAAAAGGTATACCAACGTATACCAGCCCGACGAAGGCCAAAAGCATACTTTTTTGGTCTCCATTGGGCTAAAGGTGCCCTATGGACAAGTTTAGCGTGTACGTCGGGGGCTTTCCTGAGTACACAAAAAACGTAGGGCAAAAACTTGGTGCGCACAAGAGGCATGTTTTGGAGTTATGAGCGCCTGTAGCTGAAATAGGAGGGACTGTGCATACAGCTGTTGGCTAGATGTTTCACCAAAGAGGATGTCACAATACATAATATAAACTCATATAACATCTCGCCTACAGTTTGACGAAACTTGTCTGGGAGGACTCTGGAATCAAAAGAAAAACTGAGAGCTTTTTGGTCTTAAAAAAACACACCACCAAAACACACCATCCCCTCGTAAAAGATAGTATTAGTGGCAGCATCATGTTGTGAAATTAGTTCTGCATAGTCAGCCCTGGAAGGCTCGTGAGGGTAGAAGGTAAAATGAAAGCAGCAAAATATAAGGTAATTTTTGGCACAACCTATTGCCCACTTGTAGAGACTTGGGGTAATATATCTGTCCACCAAGACAATGACTACAAACATAGAGCCAAAGCTAAACAGAAGTGGCTTAAAAACAAATTAATGTCCTGTAGTGAGAAAGTAAGAGGGCATACCTCAATGCAGAAGAGCAGTGGTCTCCAGCTTGTGGTTCTCCATCTGTTGGGAATTGTTGTTTTGCAAAAGTTGGAGACCACTACAGCATAGAATTTGTAACTGAATGTAAAATAGCTGTTTATTTGCAGCTCCTATTAAAACAGGGCTTGAGTAGTTTTGCAAATGAGAATTGGGAAAGAACGTAATGTTCACAGATGTAATACTGATAGACATCGATGCTGCCCAAAAGGTCTGACAGTTGAGGACCATTTTACAGATTTACAGATTTTGCATTAAGGTCTTCAAATTTAAGATTCTCCCTTATCTACACAATAAAAATCAATATTACAGGCATTGTAACAACATTATTTGGTTGTATTTCATTATATTTAAAATACATCACTGTAACTGATAAAGATGATGATAATAATAACAATAATAATAATAATAATAATATCATAATATATTAATAATAATCTATAATATCACTATTCTTATTGTTCTATGCCCTATATGTAAGTGGGTATACATATACCGTTTAGCTAAAACATTTAAACCACCTGCCTAATATTGCTTAGGTCCCACACGTGCCACCAAACAACTCTGACTTGTTGAGGTATGGACTACACAAGACTTTTGAAGGTGTCCTGTGTGTATTTGGCAACAAGAATAGCAGCAGATTCTTTAGTCCTGTATGGGGGCTCCATGAAGCTGACTTATTTTTCAGGCACATTTCCGAGATGCTTGATCAGATTGAGATCTGCGGAATTTGGAGGCCATCAACACCTTAAACTCTTTGCTCATTCCTGAGCAATTTTTGCAGTGCAGCAGGGAACATTATCCTGTTGAAAGAGGTCACAGTCCTTAGGGAATACTGTTGCCATGAAGGGGTGTACTTGGTCTGCAACAATGTTTAGGTAGGTGGTACGTGTCAGAGTATCAGCCACCTGAATGCCAGAATCCAACGCTTCCCAGAAGAATATTTCCAAGGTCATTACACTGCCTACGCTGGCTTGACTAATTCCCATAGTGCATCCTGGTGCCATCTCTTCCCCAGGTAAATTACACACCCGGCCATCCACATAATGTAAAAGAAAACATGACTCATCAGACCAGGCCACTTTCTTCCATTTCTCCTTGGTCCAGTTCTGATGCTCTGGAGTACATTGTAGGAGCTGGACAGGGGTCAGCATTGGCACGGATTGGTCTGTGGCTATGCAGCCTGAAATGAAGCAAGCCACCATGTGTGCCATGTGTGTTCTGACACCTTTCTACTATAGCCAGAATTAACTTTTCCAGCTATTTGTTTTAAAGGAGCTCTTCTGTTGGATTGGACCAAACGGGCTAGCCTTCAGTCCCCATGCGCATCAATGAGCTTTGGGTCCCCATGATGCTGTTTCATTGGTTGTCCTTGCCTAGACCCTATTTTGGTAGGTAATAACCACTGCAAATAGGGACCATCCCACAAGACTAGTAGTTGTGGAGATGCTCTGACCCAGTCATCTAGACATCACAATTTGACTCTTGTCAAAGTCGTTCAGATCCTTAAACTTGCGCATTTTTTCTGCATCCAATACATCAACTTCAAGAACTGACTGTTCACTTGCTGCCTAATATATTCCACCCCTTGACAGCTACCATTGTAACCAGATAATCAATGTTATTCACTTAATTTGTCAGTGGTTTAAAAGTTACGGCTGAACAGTGTATATACTGTATACATTACAGTGTGTTTTGTAGCTGAATGAATTGTAAAGAAAAAATGCATTCTATCTATCGTCTAGTATGTACTGTGATTGATATGTAGATTAAAACATTTTTTTACAGAAAAAAGTTTCACACTTTTATTAAGAAAGCCTAATTTACTTTACCATTTCATGCTGTATAACAATAAAGAAAATGTATGCAGGAGGAAATAGCATATAAAATGTAAACAGCATAGAACATAAAATAGTAATACAGAAACCCAATGCATGGTTGACCTGCAATTCTATTTGACTATTCAGTTCTTTTGGTGAAATCAGTAAACCTTGAAACTAAGCAGTTGTTTGTGTCAGCACATTTATGAGGAATGTGAAAAGCAAGGTTGCAGAATTACATATTAATTGTCTTTACCATCTATTAGACTTGATGCATAAATACATTATTTTGTGGCTATTAACCCCTTAGTGACCAAGCTTGTTTGGACCTTAATGACCAAGCCAAATTTGTCAAATCTGGTATGTGTGACTTTATCAGAGAATAACTCTGTGAAAGTTTTGAATATCCAAGTAATTCTGACATTGTTTTTTCGTCACATGTTGTACTTTATTTTAGTGGTAAAAGTAGACTGATACGATTTGCGGAAATAACTTAAAAAATAGAAAAATTGAAGAAATTTTGTAAAAATTATCATTTTTCCCTATTTTTAACTGCAATATGTCACATATGTACACACATACTGTACAATTTTTTTTATTAAATATATATTTCCATCTCTTTACTCTATTTTGGCAGCACTTTTGAAAAAAAAAAATAATTTTTGAGCAATTTAGAGGACTTACAAGTTAAGTAATAATTGTATACATTTTGTAGTACATTTTGTTTTCCTGCACCAAGCCAGGTTTTCATAGGCTCATAGGTGTCAGAATGGTGGAAACCCCCACAAGTGACCCCATTTTGAAAACTAGACCCCTTAAGGTATTTATTAAGGGGTGTTGTAAGTATTTTGACCCCACAGTTTTTTTGTAAGAATTCATGCAAAGCAGGCATAAAAAAATATAATTTAACTTTTTTCATAAAAGTATCACTTTGAAGACCGATTTCTTTGTAAAGCGACCATGAGAATGAAGAAACACACCCAAAAATCTATCACCCTGTTTCTCCTGTTTTCAAAAATGCCCCCATTGTGACCCTAATGCGTTGCCTGGACACACGACAGGGCCCGAAAGGGAGGGAGCACCCGGAGGCTTTCAGGACTCATATTTTGCTTGAAAATGTTTTAGGCCCCACTGTACATTTGGAGAGGTTTTGAACTACCAGAACGATAGAAACTCCCCATAAACGACCCCATTTAGAAAACTAGACCCCTTAAGGTATTTATCTAGGGGTGTAGTGAGTATTTTGACCCCACAGTTTTTTGCTAAATTTAATGCATAGCAGGTGAAAAAAAATAAAAATTCACTTTTGTAATAAAAATATCACTTTGAAGACCGATTTCTGTGTAAAGCGACTATAAGAATGAAGAAACACACGCCAAAATCTATCACCCTGTTTCTCCTGTTTTTAAAAATGCCCCCATTGTGACCCTAATGCGTTGCCTGGACACACGACAGGGCCCGAAAGGGAGGGAGCACCCAGAGGCTTTCAGGACTCATATTTTGCTTGAAAATGTTTTAGGCCCCACTGTACATTTGGAGAGGTTTTGAACTACCAGAACGATAGAAACTCCCCATAAACGACCCCATTTAGAAAACTAGACCCCTTAAGGTATTTATCTAGGGGTGTAGTGAGTATTTTGACCCCACAGTGTTTTGCTAAATTTAATGCATAGCAGGTGAAAAAAAATAAAAATTCACTTTTTTAATAAAAGTATCACTTTGAAGACCGATTTCTGTGTAAAGCGACTATAAGAATGAAGAAACACATGCCAAAATCTATCACCCTGTTTCTCCTGTTTTCAAAAATTCCCCCATTGTGACCCTAATGTGTTGCCTGGACACACAGCAGGGCCCGAAAGAAAGGGAGCACCCGGAGGCTTTCAGGACTCCTATTTTGCTTGAAAATGTTTTAGGCCCCACTGTACATTTGGAGAGGTTTTGAACTACCAGAACGATAGAAACTCCCCATAAACGACCCCATTTAGAAAACTAGACCCCTTAAGGTATTTATCTAGGGGTGTAGTGAGTATTTTGACCCCACAGTTTTTTGCTAAATTTAATGCATAGCAGGTGAAAAAAAATAAAAATTCACTTTTTTCATAAAAGTATCACTTTGAAGACCGATTTCTGTGTAAAGCGACTATAAGAATGAAGAAACACACGCCAAAATCTATCACCCTGTTTCTCCTGTTTTCAAAAATGCCCCCATTGTGACCCTAATGTGTTGCCTGGACACACAGCAGGGCCCGAAAGAAAGGGAGCACCCGGTGGCTTTCAGGACTCCTATTTTGCTTGAAATTGTTTTAGGCCCCACTGTACATTTGGAGAGGTTTTGAACTACCAGAACGATAGAAACTCCCCATAAACGACCCCATTTAGAAAACTAGACCCCTTAAGGTATTTATCTAGGGGTGTAGTGAGTATTTTGACCCCACAGTTTTTTGCTAAATTTAATGCATAGCTGGTGAAATAAAATAAAAAAAACACTTTTTATATAAAAGTATCACTTTGAAGACCGATTTCTTTGTAAAGCGAACATGAAAATGAAGAAACACACCCCAAAATCTATCACCCTGTTTCTCCTGTTTTCAAAAATACTCTCATTGTTGCCATAATCTGCTTATTAGACGTGTGGCTGGGCCAAAAAGAGAGGGAGCACCCTTTGGCTTTCAGGGCACAATTGAATAAATTCTAGGCCCCATATCATGCATTTAGAGGCATTGAGCTGCCTGAACAAAAAAAAACCACGCAGAAATGACCCCATTTTAAAAACTAAACCCCTAAAGGTATTCATCTAGTGGTGTAGTGGGCATGCGGACCAAAAATTTTTTAAAGGAGGAAATAATGGGTATCATTTCAGACACTATGGGTATATAATGTTTTCTTCAAGCTTTTATTACGTTTCCACATGAAATAGAGGAGACGTGGTAGAAGGTTATTTTGTTAGAAATATGCCACATTAATAAATTTGTGCGGCACAGAATAGAAGTGAAGCCGTGTATTCATAACGGATACATGTTGCTATAGACGTATTTGCCTGTACTTATGACTATGTCTTGCTGAAGAAGCAGTTGGTGCCATTATGATGTCATTGTGGACAGAATTCTGTCCTAATATAAAATCAGTCAGAGAGGAAAAAATAAACTGTACTGGAGTGACGGGCAATATCTTCAAACAAATGGAGGAAAATGTATCCAACTATGTTGCAAACTCGAGTCTGTTCACTAGATAGAAGAACACCTGCAGGGCTGTCATGACAAGGATTTTTTTTTTCAGTGACTGGTTGTACAACGTCTCTTTAGCTCCATCAATCCTTATGAGGGACGAATGTGCCAAGTGACGCGGTACACCATAACAGACCCCTGCCCGGCAAGGTAGGAACCGCTATGTGCACAAAACAACCAATCACCTACAGAATATATAAAAGGACAGTGTCCAAAACCATCTATAGGAACAGTAAAGGATCACTAATCCCCAAAATGAGTATTTCCAGAAGAACCGTAACAAAGCCCATGGTGTATTGATAAGGAACAGCTCGATTATTAGAGATCCTCCAAATAAAAAAAAAAGATCATGCCCGTATCACGGTACAGAATTAGGAATGTAACAGCCGTATGTGGCAGGACATAGTCATAAGAACAGTCAAAATAAAAAAATTGTGGATGTGGGATTTTGTACTGGACAATTAATTCCAGCACTTGATCACCCACAAATAAATAAAAAAAATCATAAGGGGTAAAATTAGTTTCACGGTCTGAAAAAAATGTGCTCTACAACCTCTCCCACAAGAAATAATCCCTACTTGGAAAGCCCACGAACTAAAAAGAAAATATAAAGAAATTGACTCCCTAAAAAGGCCCCCAACCCATTATTTTTTTTTGTGTTAAATTCTAGTAATTTGCAACCGTGTGAAAGGTTTCGAAACAGGGATAGTTACAAAGGGCTGGTTTTGATGGACACATGGGGCAATAAAAGCGGGTATCCCTCCTCCTGCCATGCCTGCTACATACCCGACACCTTTTTTGGGGATATTTTTGGGTCTCAGTGGAGGGAATAGGGTGTAAAAAGTGGCGCTCTGAAAGCCTGCGCACATCCTCAGATTCGCAGGATTGTGCCGGTATAGTGGACTCAAAAAGGAGATGCTCAATGACCTTCTCCTGAAATTGAAGGAAAGTGAGCGTTCCTTGGGCTTTTTTGAAAATAACAAAACTGTTATAGGTAGCAACCTGGATGAGGTAGATTGCTACCTTTTTGTACCAGGCCTTATTTTTGCGCTTCACCAGGTAAGGCTGAAGCACCTGGTCGGAAAGGTCTACACCCCCCATAAATTTGTTGTAGTCTGTTACACAGACCGGTTTCTGCTTTGCAGTGGTAGCCCCCCTCTCCGTAATTGCCACAGTGGTGTCCGTGTGTACGGTGGACAGCATGTAGACATCCTTCTTGTCGGCCCACTTCACTGCAAGCAATTCCTGACTTGCAAGGGCCATGGATGTTCCCTTTCCCAAACGCCTGGACACCAACTGTTGTGGGAGTCCCACTCTGTTCTTCCGTACTGTCCCACAGGCCCCTGTATTTGCAGCATGGAGGGCTTTATAAAGGGCAACGCTGGTATAAAAATTGTCTGTATAGACGTGGTACCCCTTGTGCAGAAATGGCTCCATTAGGTTCCACACAATTTTGCCAGAGGTGCCAATAGTTTCTGGGCAGCCTGGGGTATAAATTTGGCAGTCCCTGCCTTCATAGATTTTGAAACCGCAGGTGTAACCCGTTGTGCTCTCGCAAACTTTGTACAATTTCACCCCATATCTGGCTCGTTTGGAAGGGATGAATTGACGAAAGGAAAGACGCCCTTTGAAGCTCATGAGCGATTCATCTACTGACAAATTTTTGTCAGGGGTGTACAACTTTAAAAATAAATCATTTAGAAGGGTGATTAATGGCCTTAATTTATTAAGCCGATCATAAGCTGGGTCACTTCTTGGGGGGACTTGGGAATTATCAGTAAAATGCATGAATCGCATTAGGGCCTCATAGCGGTTTCTGGACATCACTGCTGCAAATACAGGGGTAGCGTGGACAGCACTACAAGTCCAGTAGGACCGGACAGAGGGTTTTTTAACCAAACCCATATTGAGGGTAATGCCTAAAAATTTTTTTATTTCTGGGACACTTGTGGGGCTCCACATTCTGGAGTACATAGATGCAGGCTTTTGTAGAACAAACTGCCTAGCATACAGATTAGTCTGCTGGACTATCAATTCTAGGACCGTATCACATATAAATAAATTAAAAAAATTATAGGGGGTAAAATTTTGGACGTCGACACTAATTCCTGGGGTCGCTTCAAATTGGGGTACTTGGGGGGAAAATGATAGTGCAGGATCCCACATCACGGGAGGGACTGCAACACTCGGCCCTGCACTTGACACCTCTACAGCGACTGACGTATCCACCACCATAGGACTATGGGGTTCAGCGGTGGAATTAGAATCGTCACTGTCACTGTCTGGAACAAATTCTGAAGCGGTGTCTGTTTCGCTTTCAGAAGTGTCGGAACATAGCAAGGCGTAGGCTTGCTCCGCGCTGTACATACGCTGAGACATATTTATAGATGTGTATGTATATATATATATATATATATATATATATATATATGCCCTATAAGTCCTAACCCTAAAGTAAACCTAAAATCCTAAAAACGACACAAATTTTTTTTTTTTTTTATATATATTTTTTTTTTATATTTTTTTTTTATTTTTATATAACAGACGTAAAATTAATTCTAAACGGCCCTAAACACGAACGCTAAACTAGCCCTAACCCTAAAGTAACGCTAAACTAACGGTAAACTAGCACTAACGCTAAACTAGAACTAACGCTAAACTAGCACTAACGCTAAACTAGCGCTGACGCTAATCTAGCGCTGACGCTAATATAGATTTGATATATTATATATATATATATGTATGTATATGTAACGATGATTTTTTATCACTTTTTTTCTTTCTTCACAGCACAGGACTTAGACTGATTTCTCTCTCCTCTCAGAACAACTACAATGGGAGGAGAGAGAAACACAGCCCATGTCCTGGCTGTGTTTTGAAAATAACTGTCAGTGATCTCTGTGATAGGTTTTATCACAGAGATCACCTGATCAGGGACCAGTCACAACGGTCCCTGATTGTTGCTGTGCCAGATGACGACACAGGTAAGTTATGCAAAGCGCACTCGGGCGCCATTTTGGGGGGGGGGGGGAATCGGACCGTGGGGGGGGATCGGACCGGGGGGGGGGGGATCGGACCGGGGGGGGGATCGGACATGAAGGGGAATCGGACGGGGGGGGGGGGCGCACTATTTACCCGTTCTCTCTCCTCTCTAAGGAGTTATTCCATGAGAGGAGAGAGAAATGGCGATTATCCGCCGGTTTAGCGTGAACGCCGTGAAATAGCGATTCACGGCGATCACGTGACCAGAGACCACTCGTTATGGTCTCTGGTCGTTGCCCCGAACTCTCAGCTACCTCCGGTAGCTGAGAGAACGGAGCCCCGATCATTAATTTCGGCGCTACTTTAGGCTAATGCGATCACGTTAAAAGGCGTCGCATTAGCCTAAAGCCCATTAGTGAGGAACGTAAAAAGGCGTACTGTTGGTCACTAAGGGGTTAAGCATATCATGCATAACAAAGTTTGTACACTTCAAACAGTTCTACATTAGAGAATTTTTTTTATAAAAGCATTGATTATTCAAATGGAAAAGTAGACTATTGTGCCTGCTATCTGTTATTCTATCTAGTATTTGTTGTAAGCAAATATTAATTACTTTTTCTAAATAATAATAATAATCTTTATTTATATAGCACCAACATATTACGCAGCACTTTAGAATTTAGAGGGAACATGAAACAAACAAGTTAATTTACAATACAAACCTGAGGAGTGAGGACCCTGCTTGCAAGAGCTTACAATCTATGAGGAAATAAGGGAGATACCATGTGTAACAGTGTTTTTTCTGTACAATAGTCCGGCCATTTTTATACACATGGGGTGGTAACATAAAGCTTCATGAGCCGGTCACCAGCCAGTATCCCTGTATGACGGACATGAAGAGAAGGAGTGTGAGGGAATCTTATTCTGATGACTAATCTAAAAGGAGGGTTATGGAAAGGAGTCAGATTAGGGAATGTTATAGGCCTGTCTAAATAGATGTGTTTTCAGGGCACGTTTAAAACTCTGGATATTGGGAATTAATCTGATTGTCTGGGGTAGCACATTCCAGAGAACTGGTGCAGCATGAGAGAAATCTTGGAGACGAGAGTGGGAGGTTCGGATTATGGAGGATTTTAATCTAAGGTCGTTAGCAGAACGTAGAGCCCGAGTAGGGTGGTAGACAGAGATGAGGGAGGAGATGTAAGGGGGTGCAGCACTGTGGAGAGCTTTGTGGGTGAGAGTAATAAGTTTGAATTTTATTCTGAAGGGGATGGGCAACCAGTGCAGTGACTGCCACAGATTAGAGGCGTTGGTGTAGTGGTAGGTCATAAATATGAGCCTGGCTGCTGTATTGAGGATAGATTGGAGAGGGGAGAGTTTGATGAGGGGAAGACCGACTAGTAATGAGTTACAGTTGTCAAGACGAGAGTGAATCAGAGCAACAATAAGAGTTTTGGCGGTTTCCTCCGTAAGAAAAGGGCGGATTCTGGAGATGTTTTTGAGGTGAAAATGACAGGAGCGTGAAAGTGATTGAATGTGAGGAGTAAAGGAAAGATCTGAGTCAAAAATAACCCCGAGACAGCGGGCGTGCTGCTTAGGAGTTATGATAGTGCCACACACAGAGATGGAACATCAGGTTTAGGGAGGTTAGTAGATGGCGGGAACACAAGGAGCTCAGTTTTAGAAAGATTCAGTTTCAGATAGAGAGAGGACATGATGTTAGAGACAGCGGACAGACAATCACTGGTGTTTTGTATTAGAGCAGAGGTGATGTCATGGGAAGAGGCATATAATTGGGTGTCATCAGCGTAGAGATGGTACTGGAAGCCAAATCTGCTGATGGTTTGTCCAATAGGAGCTGTGTAGAGAGAAAAGAGGAGCGGACCTAGGCCTGATCCCTGAGGAACCCCGATAGTAAGGGGAAGAGGACAAGAAGTGGAACCAGCAAATGACACACTGAACGAGCGGTCATTGAGATGGGAGGAAAACCAAGAGAGAGCCACGTCCTTGAGGCCAATAGAGTGGAGCATGTTAAGTAGGAGTTTGTGGTCTACAGTGTCAAAGGCTGCAGGGAGATCCAGAAGAATCAGTAGAGAGGATTTGTCGTTAGATTTAGCCCCCAAGAGATCATTTGAGACTTTAGTAAGGGCAGTTTCTGTGGATTGTAGAGTGCGGAAATCAGATTGTAAGGGGTCTAGAATGGAGTTGGCAGAGAGATAGTGGATAAGGCGAGTAGACCAAGCGTTCCAGGAGTTTGGAGATGAAGGACAGATTAGAGACTGGTCGGTAGTTAGCAGCGCTGGATGGGTCAAGAGTTGTTTTTTTCAGTAATGGGTTTATAATGGCATGTTTAACCAGTTCAGGACCGGGCTATTTTGAGCCTTCAGGACCAGACACCGTTTAGCCATTTTTAGCACGCGTTAGTTAAATGGCTATAACTTTTTTATTTGTTGGGCTAACAACGTGATTTTTGCGAAGTTTTTTTTTTGTAGACAATGCAGGTTTATTATCGTTTTTATACACACCTTTTTTGCTATTTTAGAATTTTTATTCATAAAGTTTGAAAATGATAGTAGAAAAATAAGCTTTTTTACGTTTCAGCTATTTTTTTTTGGTAATAACATAGTTTTACCCTAAAATAGACCTTTTATTTGTAATCGTCATTGTTTACCGTAAATTTTAATATATTACATGACTATATTAGGGTAATTGGGTCAGCGCTAACATTATAACAATGATTGGCGGGGGGAACGGTTTTGTTTTGGGGTGGGTATTTTATGTGTATTTATTATTTAATTTTTTTTTGCACTTTACTGGGAACCAGTTAAAAGAGGAGGGAAAGATACCAGAGGAAAGAGAGAGGTTAAATATTTTAGTCAGGTGACCAGTGACAGCTGGGGAGAGGGACTGGAGGAGGTGTGAGGGGATAGGATCACTGGGACAGGTAGTAGGACGAGAAGAAGAGAGGAGCCTAGAGATTTCTTCTTCTGTTATTGGGTCAAATGCTGAAAGTGAAGAAGAGGGAGTGCGGGAGGGAAGGGGATCGATGTTACTAGGGGACTGGGAGATAATATCATGGTGGATGTTGTCAATTTTAACTTTAAAATAAGTGGCCAGGTCTTCAGCACTGAGATTTGTGATTGGCGTCTGCACTTTAGGACTAAGGAGGGAGTGAAAAGTATCAAAGAGGCGTTTTTGATTATTAGATAGTGTGGAGATGAGAGAAGTGAAATAGACTTGTTTGGCGCGGTGAAGGGCAGAGTTGTAAGTTCTCAGCATAAATTTGTAATGGAGGAAATCTGCATTCAAATGCGATTTTCTCCACAGTCGTTCGGCACATCTCAAGCACCGCTGAAGAAAGCGGGATTGAGGCGTGTGCCAGGGTTGTCGTCGTCTTTGTTGAATGGTTCAGAGTGTAGGGGGGCTGCTTCATCCAATGCATTCTTGAGAGTGTTATTGCAAAGTTTGTGTAATGTCGGGGTGGGGAGACAGACAGGTGAGCCCTAATCTACCCGCCACTCAGTCCCTGCCTACTTGCACGGCCCGTCCTAGGCGACGGCGTACAACTGGGCGACGGTCCTACGCTCAATAAGTGCACAACAGACAAACAGACAAGAGTACACAGAAGCTAAAGGAAATGGGGCAGTTGTCCACGGCAACACCGTGAGCAACAAGAGTAGTCAACGAGCTGAGTCAAACCAGGAGTGTACGAGGTACCAAACGCAGAGCAGGAGCATAGTCAGTAAAGCCAGGGTCAATTTGAAGCAGAGGTCAATAGTACTAGCAGGAATAGCAGAGCCTGGAAACAAGACAGAATCACAGGCAAAGGAAGAGCAGGAAATGAAGGTATAAATAGACTGAGGGCGGGAGCTAGCTCCGTCTGGCCAGGCTGTGATAGGTTCTCCCACTCCTCAGCCTACCAGCCTGAGTGGTAGCAGATCGAGTCACTCTATCCGACCTAGGAGCAGATGCAGACTGATTAACCATGGGCGTCGACACAGAAGCTGTGTCTGGCAGGTCCTTTACAGTTTGGCAGCCAGATTGGGACAGGAGAGGGAAGAGATAGGGGACAGTGAGGACTGTAGACTGTCTATGAGTTTCTGAGTGTTAATGGCATGTAGATTTCTGTATGTCTGATACGTAGGGATGACCTGAGAAGGCACAGAATATATATAGGGGTCATGTGACAATAGCGTAATTTGTATGACAAATATGTTAGACACCTGAATCTCAAACACATCTACTGTGCATAAATATCATATGATATTTCATAAATTTGTTGTAACTAAGGATGAGCGAATTTCCCAAAATTTGCTTTGGGTCCGAAATCATCGTACCGGTGTTCAGTTTTGATTCGGTCCAAATAAATTCATTGCAAATAGAAAGTGCCCCGATTGCCCTAAAAAGTTGTGTATGACACGCTCATGTATTCTGAGACTGTATCCAACTCCTTTTAAGTTCTTAAACGCCAAGACAGCATTAGTAATGTGACAGCAACATATGTGGCTATGGGTAAATGGATGGTAGCGGGTGGTAACAAACAGCTTGTTTGAAACTACATTGCACGGTCTGATTTTTTAGGATTTTTAAAATGAAAAATGGTCCAAAAACTATCTCTCTTTGGTGGCAGATGCCTGCCGGTGTTGATACACACACAGTGGTAACGGAAGAAGCAGTGACTTTTTGAGAAGCGGTCCAGAATAATAAACCAATTTTTGGTGGTACCATTAGATATATACAAAACAATGAGTGACATCATGTCCATGACGTCTGTATCTGCAGGCAGCAGTACGCGATCAGCACCAAAAGAGAAATCTATTTATTTGGAAAAAATTGTCACTTGGACACAAACTGAAGTATAAATGCTTGTTGCGGAACAATACACCAATTTTTAGATATCAGATATATGTAAAACAATGAGTGATGTCACGCCTGCAATGTCTGTATTAGAAGGCAGTGGCCCGCTATAAGCACGAGGATTACTATTATTGAAGATTTGTGAATGATTTGATGAAGCATTGTGATTCAAAAATGTATGTAAGAATTGTATAGCTGCAGAAGCACTCACAACAATGGCTTCCTGCGCCTGCCTAACTAACACACTGACTCATATCCCTCTCTAAAATCTCTCTCTCTCTATCAAATTATTATAAATCTAAATCCTAAATCTAAATCCTGTATAGCTTTTCTCTAATCTCTTCTCCGCACTATGAAACACACTCACTAATACAAATTTACTCTCTTTCAATATTCTGTGTTTTAAAAGCTCTCACTCTCTTTCTGACGTCTTCTCTCTCCTCTATGCATCCCCACAAAGCACCAGCATCTTCTGGTTGGGCTTTTATAGTGGCTATGACTCATATGACTGTCATCCACTGAGTCACAGGTGACCCACACATATACTCCTCATGATTGACTGTGCTATAAGTATGGCTTTCTGCAAGCTACTATCGGGACCGCTGCCCCAGGTCATGTAATCCCTCTTCTGATCTGTAAAATGGCGGCCGCAATTTTGAGTGATTCATGCAGAACAAATCCCAAAAGTTTCGGATTCCTGAAAATCCGAAACTATTGGAAAATTGGTAATGAGTTTGATTCATCTAGAATCAAATCGCTCATCTCTATTTGTAACTATGGACTCAATGACTAATACATATTGTATACTGTGAGACAAGTGTTTACACATAGACCAAATAAATACACAAGTCAACAAGAGAAAGAAAATAAAAAAATTAAGTGCTCCATAATATTATAAAACTGATCAATCATTAACTTCAATGACATTTAAATTTCAATGAGTAGGGATTATGGAAATCTGTTTTATCATTGAGTTCAATGTATAAATGTATGCAGTAAGAACCTAAGCTCCCCCTAGTGGTGGCTACAGGCAGACACAATTGTATCATTTAACTACATATGCATAGTTTTGGGGCAGTGTATAACAGAAACAAAGCCCCAACCACTATAAAAATATATTAAGAAATTATTCAGCACATCATTTTGGCTCTATTATAAAAATAAAATGGACTTCAAATGTGGACATTTATTTTAAATCATTTTAAGTTTTTATGAAGACTTATGTAAGAATACATTGAATAGCAATAAAATTAAGAAGTGTATCCTTCACTAAAAGTTTAATCAATTATTTCATAGACAGATGACAAGACAGAATCTCTTTTTCTATATGCTATAAGAATACTCAGGTAGAGAAGTCTATTATGCTTGAAATGGATGAAGAGAAAGCAATACATGAGAAGCAAGAAGATGAAAGTCTATTATAAAAGAAATTGTGAATACTTTATTAACATTAAGACGAAGATTTCTCACAACTAGAGGAAAATAAAAGTGAAGATGTTGTCCATAGCAACCAATCAGATTCCAACCCTCATTGGTCAACTATATAGTTGCATTTAGGCAACTGCTTCACTTTTGATAAGTCTCTTATTAGAATAAAAAAAACAGGAATAATAAATGTATGTAAAGTGTGTCAAGTGCATATAATATTATTATTATTATTATTTATGTATGTGTATATTAGATACCTCACCTCCTAATTTAAGACTAGATGGTATTTTCACTGTGAATTAGAAGAATTCAAAAAGAAAAAAACCCAACAACTATACAGTGATGCATTTACACAGTATATACACCTGGAAAGAACTAGTATGAATAAATTTGTGATAAACATCACAAAACTGTATGAATAACTAAAAATGTATGGGGAAATGTATTAACCTTAACCCTTTAATGACCAGACTATTTTAAACCTTAATGACCAAGCCATTTCTTACGTTTTTTCCATCGTCACATTCCAAGAGCTATAACTTTTTTATTTTTGCGTCAACATAGCTATATATGGTCTTGTTTTTTGCGGGACAAGTTCTATTTTTTAATAGCTCCATTTTGGAGTACATATAATTTATTGCTTAAGTTTTATTATTTTTGGGGGGGTAATAGAAAAAACCCAGCTTGTTTGCCACACTTTTTTGCATCCTAAATTTACGCCATTTATTGTGTGGTATAAATAACACAATAACTTTATTTAGTGGGTTGTTATGATTGCAATGACACCAAATTTATATGGATTTTGTAGGTTTTACTACTTTTACACAGTAAAATCTTTTTTTTTTTTTCAAAATTATTTGTTTTTGCGTCCCCATATTTGAAGAGCCATAACTTTTTTATTTTTCAGTCAATGCAGCTGTATTAGGGCTTTTTTTGTTTGTGGGACGACTTGAAGTTTTTATTGGTACCATTTTGGAGTACATGGGATTTTTTGATCACTTTTTATCACATTTTTTTTAAGGCAGGATTCACAAAAATGTTTTGTATTGTTTTATATTTGATGTTTTACGGCAATCGCTGAGTGGGTTAAATAATGTAATAACTTTATAGTTGGGGTCGTTACAGACGCGGCGATACCAAATATGTGTAACTTATTTACTTTTGATTAGTTTTTTAATAATAAAGCAGTTTGTAAGGGGAAAAATTGGGTTTTTCATTTTTTTTTTCACTTTTTTGTTTATTAACTTTACAGCAACATTTTTCCTTTTAGACTATTTAAAAAAATTATGCCCATAGAGGTGAAAAATAAATCGGGTATTCTCTAATCCAGTTGTTCCCAACCGGGGTACAGCGGCACCCTGGGATGCCATGAGAGCCCTCCAGGGTTGCCGCGACACTCCTCTGAACCACTGCCATGCTTTCTCGCTTCCTCAAAGTGCGAAGTGAGGAGGAGGAGATTAATTGCAGCACCCTTATAGATAGCACCCCACACATCCGCAGATGGAACCCTACATAGCGCCACTGTAGCTCCCTGAAGGGGCGTAATCCCCTTGTGCCGGGGATTCCACTCCTGGACGGAGCGATTGATGCCTCTGTCCATATATGGACAGTGACATCAAGGGAAACTCCTGAAGCGAAATCCCCATTCACAGCGTTGCTGGCGCGATGGCCGGTGATTCGGCTCCAGGAGAAGCCCCTGATGTCACTATCCATAATCCCCAGTCATAGCGTCAGCAACGCTGTGGATGGG
The DNA here is from genome assembly GCF_050947455.1 of Rhinoderma darwinii. NCBI lineage: Eukaryota > Metazoa > Chordata > Amphibia > Anura > Rhinodermatidae > Rhinoderma > Rhinoderma darwinii. The sequence goes on from NC_134687.1 coordinate 80,339,685, forward strand.
GGTTCCGCTTCAGGAGTTGCCCCTGATGTCACTATCCATATAAGGGAGCTAGAGTGGCGCTATATAGAGGAAGGGGGTGCCATCTACAAGGGGACTGTGTGGCACTACCGACAAAGGGGCTCTGTGGCACTACCTACAAGGGGGCTGTGTGGCACTATCTACCGGGGGCATCTGTGAGTGGCGTGGCTGATGGTCATTTTAGTGAGAGTGGGGGGCTGATGGTAATTTTACTGTGAGTGGGGGGCTGATTATCATATTACTGTGAGTGTGGGGGGCTGATGGTCATTTTACTGTGGGTGGGGGGCTGATGGTCATTTTACTGTGAAGGGGGGCTGATGGTCTTCAAGTGGTTTCCCCCTCTGACTTCCAATTGAAATTAAAAGGTGGCAGAAAAAAAGCTCGTTTGGAGCAAAAAAAAAAACGCAAAAAGCATCAAATAATGTTGTCAATTCAAAATCTGCCTCAAAACTCCTGAAGGAATTTTGAGGCAGATTTTTTCTGCCTTACAAATAATGCTGTAGTGCTTGTTTTTAGCTGTTTTCTGTCTTTCTCTAAACAATTTTTGGTAGGGGTGCCCTGAGGTATTTTTTTTTCCAGGGGTGTCTCGAGTCCGAAAAGGTTGGGGAAATTCTGCTCTAATCTATATCTATATATTATCTGAACATTAGAGTTCTTTATATGTAAAACCAATATCCATGTTATCACATGTTCATTACGTGCTATATTAATAGTAATTCTAATTTTGGTATATTTTAGTGAGAACTATAAAAGTATTTGTACGTTATTTCGGATAAAACATTGAGAAATGTATCGATAGTGTCATAAGAGTAAATAAGTATTAATGTAGGAGTTGGCAAAATGGCTCAAATTGGCGCAAATCACTGGGCATGTTAAACACATTTTTCTCCTTTACCGCTCCTGCATACATATTCATCAATATACATTTTACAGTTCCTATTAGCCACTCCTCTTTTTCTCAACACTTCCATAAGTGTTAATGCTAATAATGGTACACAGCAAGTACTGTTTTTTTGTGCCGTTTATGCATCCTGGCGTATTTACAATTGTTTGTGTGAAACTTTTACCTGAAAGTAATCATTTTGCTCCAGCAGAATTCTTCAAGAATATTGTAGGCTAAAAATAAAATCCTTTAATTTTTCTGTATGCATTGCTTTATAAGAGAGAGAATGTTCTTGAATCCAATTTACGTAGTCACATATGTGCGTTTTGTAAATAAAAAATAAACTTTATCGAAGTTGAGTGGAAAGAAATGTATTACTGTTTCTTACCCCAGAACACTGACCAAGTTTAACAGGAATCTCTGATAGCACAATGTCACGCAGCCTAGAATGCTAATTATCTGTTGCTATGGATACTTCCATACTTTAACAAGACAGTATAATCTAGATGTCGGCCTTCAGCTATTGTACAGTTTAGAATGTATTTCATGGATTTTCTCAAAAGACTCATTTTGGCAAGTTTGCTAAAAATATGAATTTGCCTTTGGGCAAAAGTGATATAATCAAAAGTTCTCTCCATTAAATTTATGCAAGAATAGTTTAATGCAACATTATTTTGTGACACATATGTTAATTCTAGCCATGGAAACTTTTTGTGTTGAAATTTTATGTGTCGCTAAAGGATTGTAATGTTTCAGGCAATTATTTTATTTTGCTGTCTCTTGTTTTAAAATAGCATGCAATGGTTATGGTGCTTACAAAAAAATAATGTCCTTATCATCATGTACATTCACAGTCACATGAATGCTAAGGTATCGTAATGTATCAAGGTATTGATAACCTATGTGCAAGATTATCAGAATATGTTGTTTAAAAGCTATATGCATTTTTGTAAAAAAATTTTACTTGCCCCAATGTATCTGAAATTAAAAAATAAAGCAGCTTTGCAAATAGTCTTGATTGAAAGTTTCCTAACGTTTTGTGCCTACAGCTCCTATGCAGACATATATTTTTCCATGGTAACAGAAACAGAAACAAACTCTGTGTAGTCTGATCATGCATATTCTCTTCCCTCTGTCACCTACTTCTTGCTGACCTACTAAATGTATGTTAGAAAAAAGAAGATTTCAGATTGGAGTAAGTATGACTGGGATCAGAGATGGTTTGTAGTTTGTTACCATGGAAACATATAGGTCTACATAGGGGCTGTAGACAAATTATAGAAAATTTTTGATCAAGACTATTTGCAAAGCTGTTCAAATTTACAGATGTAGCCATCTTTAACTTGATTCCGATAACTTGCTGCAACGTGATATCACACGGCAAAAGCCATTGAAAAGTCATTGAAAAAGTCAAGACGAGATCTAGCCACTGTTTATTAAATTCGTTAAAAGTCAAGGTAAAGACGGCTACATATGTATTAGGGTATGTGCACACGTAGTGTTTTCAGGCATATTTCGGGACTTTTACTCCTCAAAAAACGCCTTAAAAAATGGAAGCAGAACGCCTACAAACATCTGCCCATTGATTTCAATGGGAAATACGGCGGTCTGTTCCGACGGGGCATTTTTTTTACACCTCGGTGCGTAAAAAGACGCCCACGAAAAAGAAGTGCATGTCACTTCTTGAGCCGTTTTTGGAGCCGTTTTTCATTGACTCTATAGAAAAACAGCTCCAAAAACGGCCGTAAAAAACGCAACGAAAAACGCGAGATACTTAAAAAACGGCTGAAAATCAGGAGCTGTTTTCATTTTCAGATGTTTTTGCTAAGCGTGTGAACGTACCCTTATGACTCAGTTTTGTATAGAGCCATAGAAGGGATCCCATTCAAACCCATTGGGCCTCTATTTGTCCTCCAGATGCTTCCAAATTCATTAAGGTCTTTATCCACAACCGTATGCGCTATGGCTTTGCTGTTATTTATTCCATGTAAGTTCATATCCCTCTGTAAATAATTGCTAAAATGTATTATTATCCATACCCAGACTAGGAAAAAAAATAATATACAATACATTTTATAATAATATGTATATGAAATATAATATATTCATTTTATGTCTTTAATATTCATATTGGACAAGGGAATAAACACATACCTGTAAAATTAATTTACTGTACATAAGCCATTACTTTCAATGTAACCCCGTTATACCACAAGATTTATTAGAAGTATAACTAAACTCTCTGTCGTGCAATGATGAACATGTAGAAATAGAAATACTATATGCAATTTTAAAACCTGCCAACTTCTTAATAGATAATATCCATTCTAGTATATTATTAACATTAATATTAAAGATCCAGGACATTTATCTTTCCTGGCTTCCATCACTGGCCCTGTTTGTTAATGTTTTATAGCTTCCAGGCATCAATAACTACTCATATGATGGCTAGTTATTTCGTACAAGAGCACATTTATGTAAATATGTGAAATGTGACCATATGATTTAATGATACTATAAAGTTCTGTCATAGTGATACATGTAAAAGGAGAAAAGTTTGCTAGTGCTATCCTCATTTACTAAACAGTGGGGTCTTTCTGTACTTCTAATATCTATATCTAATCTCTATCAGCGTCTCAGATCAATGAACTGATGTCACATTCTCTTGTAGTTGTTGTTTTTATGCTTTGAAAAATAATTAAGTAAATAAATATTTATATGTAGAATTCTTAATCCAAATATTAACAGCAGAAAGCTACAAATGTTACACCAACTAAAAGGACCCACTGAATGTACACTCCAGCTTGTCAATATGTAGCTCTATGTTAAATTTCTAAGTTACAGAAACATCCTAGAAGTAATGAAAGAATTCTGGCCCCGAAAGTAATACGACCCACTCATCCTATATGTTTATGATTTTATCAATTTAGGTCTTTTTCACATCATGAGCAGGAGTTCTGCCGTCTCTAACATTTCTGTATGGAATTGCTAAGGAATGTTCCCTCTTCCCTTTATGTTGAGATGAGTGGGTAGAGTGGACCTAACATACAGTATGTAATGTGAAAGGGGCCTTATTTCTTCATTTGTCCTTCACTACGTACATACATTTCTCTATAGAAACCTCACTCTATTATGGTTCACCACTACTAAGTAGATGCTAACATTGCATTAAAGAGGCTCTGTCACCAGATTTTGCAATCCCTATCTGCTATTGCAGCAGATAGGCGCTGCAATGTAGATTACAGTAACGTTTTTATTTTTAAAAAACGAGCATTTTTGGCCAAGTTATGACCATTTTTGTAGTTATGCAAATGAGGCTTGCAAAAGTCCAAGTGGGTGTGTTTAAAAGTAAAAGTCCAAGTGGGCGTGTATTATGTGCGTACATCGGGGCGTTTTTAATACTTTCACTAGCTGGGCGCTCTGAAGAGAAGTAACATCCACTTCTCTTCAGAACGCCCAGCTTCTGACAGTGCAGATCTGTGACGTCACTCACAGGTCATGCATCGTGACGGCCACATCGGCACCAGAGGCTACAGCTGATTCTGCAGCAGCATCAGCGTTTGCAGGTAAGATCGACTTACCTGCAAACGCTGATGCTGCTGCAGAATCAGCTGTAGCCTCTGGTGCCGATGTGGCCGTCACGATGCAGGACCTGTGAGTGACGTCACAGATCTGCACTGTCAGAAGCTGGGCGTTCTGAAGAGAAGAGGATGTTACTTCTCTTCAGAGCGCCCAGCTAGTGAAAGTATTAAAAACGCCCCGATGTACGCACCTAATACACGCCCAGTTGGACTTTTGCAAGCCTCATTTGCATAACTACAAAAATGGTCATAACTTGGCCAAAAATGCTCGGTTTTTAAAAATAAAAACTTTACTGTAATCTACATTGCAGCGCCTATCTGCTGCAATAGCAGATAGGGGTTGCAAAATCTGGTGACAGAGCCTCTTTAAGTTTCTTATTGTGTCAACAATATACACAAGCACATACTGTATATTTCCTTTCATAACGTGTTCATATTCCTTTGCTATCTAGTTTTTTTTTAGTGTTCTATAACAATGCACAATCTACCATAATCTATGCAGATGATTTCTAGTATCACACCCATGATGGTTCTCAACTTTTAGGCAATCATTTTTCCAGGGAAATAAGAATTAACCTTTCCACTATCCTAGACTACTAGGGAAGTAGACATTAATCTTTACACTTCCTTACACCACCAGGGAAGCCCAAAACTGCCTACATTTAAATCCCAAAACATGAAACATTTTAAGCCCAGCCACACTCTGCCAAGAAATGCTCCAATATGGTCTTAAAATTCCTTTTTCATACATATTGGCACAAACCCCACCAATTTGGGTCTATTTCAGTACAAACAACATGGTTAAGCCTCGTTCACATCTGCGCTAAGGTCCTGTTCCGAGGTTCAGTCGGAGCTTTCCGTCGGAACGGGACCCTGACTGACACAAACGGAAACCATAGGTTTCTGTTTCCATCACCATTGATTTCAATGGTGACGAATCCGGTGCCAATAGTTTACGTTTGTCTCCGTTGTGCAAGGACCCGGTCATTTTGATGGGATGAATAGCGTAGTCGACTACACTATTGATTCCATCAAAATGACAGAACCCTTGCACAACAGAGACAACGCAGATGTGAACGAAGAGTTAGTCAGCTTCTCCTGAATGAAGAAATAAATATTTCAGGACAGTTGGCAGTAATAATAACCCCTTTATAACCCTACACCACATTGGAAGTTGGTATCAACTCCTTAACCACCCTTAGCCCCCATAGTTGCTACTATTAACCACTTAAATGTAAAGAAACTTTATTCATGTATTGTATGTAGCTAAAAGGCCACACCAGGTTTTGGAGATTCACTTCCCACTTCCGTTTTGTTGTTTTTTTAAATCAAAAGTAGCAAAGAATCCTGCCAGAACGTAGAAGAGAAACATTTTTTAACATTTCCTTAATGGCAGGGTCTATTCCCACTTTTGGTTAAAAAAGTAAAGAAAAGCAGATCTTTTATAGACGATGTAAAACCAGCCTTATTAAGTCACCATATGGCAGTTTTATTAATTGTATTTTTTGGTCACTTAAGGCAAAATTAAAAATGATCTAGTTAAAGAAAAAATAATTAATGTGCATGATGGAGGGCACATTTTGGATGTCCGCACTATTAGCAAAATACTTTAGAGATGGCCCAGCCCAGAGCAGTGCATATACTGTGCAGGATTTTAGTTTGGTGTTATTTATAGGGACTCGGTTACCTCCAAAAACCCTCATAAACTACAATAATCAGTTAATAGCTTAAAATACACTGATTCCAAATCTGTAAGATTTATCTTTCTTACTCACTTGCATTCTCTCGCTCTAACCCCGCAAATGGGCCATGCGCTGGACGCTGATGACGAGTCCTAGGAGTCCTCTCTATTATTTTGCCAATTTTGGGGATCTCTCTCTTTTACATTGCCAAGTTCAAGAGTCCTCTCTATTATATTGCTAAGCAGTGGTGTAACTGCCTTGGTAGCAGCCATAGCGGCTGCTACAGGGCCCGCGGCATGAGGTGGCCCGTGTCGCGCGCTCATCATTCCCGGTGGTGCCGATGGCAGCCACTATGGCTGCTACAGTGGTAGTGATGCCACATTCAATAGTATCTGCATCCTTAGGATGCAGATACCATTGAACGCTATGGCAGAGCAGGGAAGTATCTCTCTACTCTGCCAATTACAGGCTACAGGCCACTTTCAGTCTACAGCCTATAAGGCCGGCGTGATGATGTCACTGGATCACACCCGCCTACACAAGAACCCCGTCAGCGTTGATTTGCTCCATTTGCCACGGGATTGGGGCTTAGGTGAGTATGACTTTTTTTGTTTTATTGGTTTGGGGGTCGCTATATGCCGCTATCTGCAGGAGGGGGGTCACTATATGGCGCTATCTATTGGGGGCTGTATGGTGCTATCTACAGGGGGCTGTATAGCACTATCTACAGGGGGGATCTATGGCGCTATCTACGGGAGCTCTATGGTTCTATCTATGGGAGCTCTATGGTTCTATCTACAGGGGGGATGTATGGCACTGTCTATGGGACGGGATCCCTGCGCAGTCCGGCGTGATGCTGTCACTGGATCACACCCGCCTACACAAGGATCCCGTCAGCGTTGATTTGCTCCATTTGTCGCGGGATTGGGGCCTAGGTGAGTATGACTTTTTTTGTTTTATTGGTTTGGGGGTCGCTATATGCCGCTATCTACAGTAGGGGGTCACTGTATGGCGCTATCTATAGGGGGCTGTATGGTGCTATCTACAGGGGGCTGTATAGCACTATCTACAGGGGGGATCTATGGCGCTATCTACGGGAGCTCTATGGTTCTATCTACAGGGGGGGATGTATGACACTGCCTATGGGACGGGATCCCTGCGCAGTCCGGCGTGATGCTGTCACTGGATCACACCCGTTTACACAAGGATCCCGTCAGCGTTGATTTGCTCCATTTGTCGCGGGATTGGGGCCTAGGTGAGTATGACTTTTTTTGTTTTATTGGTTTGGGGGTCGCTATATGCCGCTATCTACAGTAGGGGGTCACTATATGGCGCTATCTATAGGGGTTGCTGTATGGTACTATCTACAGGGGGCTGTATAGTGCTATCTACTGGGGGGCTGTATAGCACTATTTACAGGGGGGCTCTATGGTGCTATCTACGGGAGCTCTATGGTGCTATCTACAGGGGGGGATGTATGGCACTGTCTATGGGATGGGATCCCTGCGCAGTCCGGCGTGATGATGTCACTGGATTACACTGGCCTACACAAGGATCCCGTCGGCGTTGATTCGCTTTGTTCATTGCGGGAATGGGGCCTAGATTGAGTATGAAGTTTTTTTTGTTTTATTTGTTTGAGGATCGCTATATGGCGCTATCTACAGGAGGGGGGTTCGGTATATGGTGCTATCTACAGGATGGGGGGCTGTATGGGTCTATCTACAGGAGGGGGACTGTATGGTGCTATCTACAGGACGGGGGCTGTATGGCAGTATCTACAGTGGGAGCTTTATGGCGGTACCTACAGAGGTGTGTATGGCGCTGTCTACTGGGGGGCCATATGGCACTGTCTACAGGGGGGCCATATGGCGCTATCTACAGGGGGTCTTTATGGTGCTATCTACAAGGGAAGCTGTATGACGCTATCTACAGGGGGGGCTTCATGGCGATATCTACCCAGGGCTGTATGGCATTATCTACAAAGGGGGTGGGGGCGCTAACTACAAGTGGGGTGTGACTGTCTACTGGGGGGCTGTATAGCACAGTCTACATGGGGCTGTATAGCACTGTCTACAGGGGGGCTGTATGGCAGTATCTACAGTGGGAGCTTTATGGCGGTATCTACAGAGGTGTGTATGGCGCTGTCTACTGGGGGGGCCATATGGCACTGTCTACAGGGGGGCCGTATGGCGCTATCTACAGGGGGCCTTTATGGTGCTATCTACAAGGGAAGCTGTATGACGCTATCTACAGGGCGGCTTTATGGCGATATCTACCCAGGGCTGTATGGCATTATCTACAAGGGGGTGGGGGTGCTAACTACAAGTGGGGTGTGACTGTCTACTGGGGGGCTGTATAGCACAGTCTACAGGGGGGCAGTATAGCACTGTCTACAGGGGGGCTGTATGGCACAATCTACGGGGGGCAGTATCTACAGGGGGCACTATCTACTAGCGGGGCTGTGTGTGGCACCTATGGGAGGGGGGGCCCAGTCAAAAGTTTGCTATGGGGCCCAGTCTTTCCTAGTTACGCCCCTGTTGCCAAGTTCAGGAGTCCTCTCTATGCATTATTGTTAAAGGGGGAGGGGTGATAACGGGATTCACTGGTTAGTGGCACCCACTATTACTACCGCCTTTATAATTAGGGTCACTAGGGTTATGCCTAGTTCCCCTACCTTTTCCTTATACTAACGTCGATCTAATTGCTTTAGCGGCTACTCAAGGGAATAAGACCGTATAGTGAATAAAGGTAATATTTATTAACATACAGTAATCACTCTCATATGTATAATACAGTAACTAATCACCTTACAGTATAAACACGGTATCAAGATATTATACCGCCACCCACTTACATAAACATACACAGAATACAGTTACGTTACAACACAATAAACATAAGTTACTTGTGATTCTCACACGCTCTCTATCTCTATCCCACTCCCTCCTAATATAACTTTCCCTATACACTAAGGGTTAATACGGGATAAGGAGGAACAAGGGGAATGGGTTACTGTGTAAAACAGACAGCAAGGGTTAACTCAGGGACTCTGGGACAGCAAGGGTTAACTCAGGGACTCTGGGACAGCAAGGGTTAACTCAGGGACTCTGGGACAGCAAGGGTTAACTCAGGGACTCTGGGACAGCAAGGGTTAACTCTGGGACTCTGGGACAGCAAGGGTTAACTCAGGGACTCTGGGACAGCAAGGGTTAACTCAGGGACTCTGGGACAGCAAGGGTTAACTCTGGGACTCTGGGACAGCAAGGGTTAACTTGGGGGGAGCAAGGGGTTAACTTACTCAGGGAGAGCAAGGGGTTAACTCAGGGAAGCAAGGGTTAACTCAGGGAAGCAAGGGTTAACTCAGGGACTCAAGGGTTAACTCAGGGACTCTGGGACAGACTCTGGGACAGCAAGGGGTTAACTCAGGGACTCAGGGAAGCAAGGGGTTAACTCAGGGAAGCAAGGGTTAACTCAGGGAAGCAAGGGTTAACTCAGGGACTCTGGGACAGCAAGGGTTAACTCAGGGACAGTAGGGACAGTATCAAGGGGTTAACTCAGGGAAGCAAGGGTTACAGCAGGAGAGACAGGGTTAAGTGTAGCTGCTGCTACACTTGATACTTAGCGTGACTTTGTGGAGCAGCAGAGACAGCAGCAGGAACCCAGGTCTTTGGAGGAGAGAGAGAGAGTTGAGCCGTCGTGATGTGTGTGTGAGGCAGGCAGGCAGGCAGCTCTCAGCTGATCTTCTTCAGCTTCGGCTCCTGAGCTCGGCTACTGAGCGTACCGATGCAGGGCTATTTAACCCTGTCGGTACGCTTGCAGCGGGGAGTGTGGCGCTTGCCCCAGGCTAGCATGGGTCGGCATGGTGATAATGTATCACCAGCCGACTCATGAGAGCCCGCACGAGACAGTCCGTGCGCGCGGGAGACTTGAAATGGAGACAGGGGATAACTATCCCTTGTCTCCATGGTTTCCTAACAAAGCAGGGACATGCTAATTGTCCTGCTTTGCTTCCAACCGTATTAATGACTAGGGCTGTTGTAGTTACAGCCCTGGCTCATGATACAGTATATGTACTATACATACACATATATATTATATATATATACATATATGTATACATATATATATACACACATACTGTATACATACATACTAATATATATATATATATATATATATATATATATATACATATATATATATATATACATATACACACATATATGGACACTTCCCTTTACAATCCCCCTGTTGTCGGGGACTCGACAATGCAATTTGGGGAAGTGTTTGTGGGGTTCTATTTACCCCCTCAACCTCCCCGGTTACTGGTAATGGTCTGAGATGGAAGGAAGTATACTATTAGACCTAGATATTCGACATCAGCTATCTCCTCAAGGACACCTTCCCGCCAGTCCTCTGACTCTGGAGTCTAGTGTCCAAAGAAACGAAACCTCAAAGTTCACAGAATGAAGATGAAATTAAATCTCCTAGTCCATAGAACGAAGTTGAGATAAAACTCATAGTCCATAGAACGAAGCCTCGAAGCTCATCAGACGAAGTTGAAATGAAACCTTCATAGTCCATAGAACGAAGAAACCTTCATAGTCCATAGAACGAAGAAACCTTCATAGTCCATAGAACGAAGCCTCGAAGCTCATCAGACGAAGTTGCCTCGAAGCTCATCAGACGAAGTTGAAATGAAACCTTCATAGTCCATAGAACGAAGCCTCGAAGCTCATCAGACGAAGTTGAAATGAAACCTTCATAGTCCATAGAACGAAGCCTCGAAGCTCATCAGACGAAGTTGAAATGAAACCTTCAAAGTCCATAGAACGAAGAAACCTTCATAGTCCATAGAACGAAGCCTCAAAGCTCATCAAATGAACAAAGCTCATTTGAAAATCTCCAAGTCCATGAACCGCAGATTTCTTGTTCTTTCTTGCTCTTAAGTGGCGTCAGCAGGTCTTTCCAGTGGCCGATCCAATTTTAGCATGCCGACCCGTGTAAGGCTACTTGTGCCCTCATATGGTCAGCCTTGGAATGGCTTAGCCCGCCTTTCAACAACCTTTTGTACGTGATCCATTACTTTTCCAACTTTTCCCAGCATCTTGATTGAAGACGAAACAATCTTTGTGGGCCGATATCCAGGTCTTCATCATGGCAGGTTATCATCCCAGAGGAGGAGGTGAGGTCTTGGTACCCAGGAATCTACTGTGGGGTGGAGTATCGCCTTCCATTTCCCCTCTGACATTCAATCCATCATCATATTGACCATACCAGTTCTCAGGTTGAGGTGGCAAATACCTACAAGGGTGTGTGAATACCTTACCTGTCCCTAAGGGTTCCTACACACTACCCAATCATACAAGCAAAGTGAATAATAACCAAACATACAACAATATTCCCCCACCAACCATAGGTATATGTACATATAGAGATTCATGCTCAAACAGCATCTCACACTACTCCTCCATAAACACGTGCAAGGTACACATGCAAATGGGGTGACAACAGGCTGTAAATATATGCCCGCCTCCATGTACATACTCACTCGCTGTGGGACGGGCACGTCCTCACTGAGTATGCCTATGTTGCGGACACATATCAACACCTAGAATGTCTATATGTACACCTTGAAAATTTTGTACGACCCATTGATTAAGATTTACACTTTACAAATATATATATACACATACAATAATAAACAATTCTGGGTCGCAGGACTGTATCACTATGTCCTTAGACCCCGTCTTCGAATGTATTCGTGGCTTTCTGCTTGACCTCGTTGTATTTGGTCAACCAGTCCTTTCATTCGTCGGTACACGCAGCGTACATAGTCGCCACAAGAGTGAGAAGGATTATCACTGGGTGGATGAGCAAGTTTGAAGAAGGAAGTGGCCTTGGGACTATATCCGAACAAGCTCTCCCACCAAGACACTTCCGCGTCCGCGTCAAGGTTGTTCACAATTCCTGTGATCTTTTTAGTGTCATGTTCCAACTGAATAGTGGCTTGGTGTTGGGAATCTTTCAGTTTCTCCAAGATAGCCTCTTCCTCATTGAAGTCTAGCAGGAGAGTTCGATGCCAAACCCAAGAGGAATCGTCTGGAGTCTCACAGGGGTGTCTGGACGGATGTTGAGCCTTTTTTCAGGTGTCACTGGAGTTCTTCCCTTCTGATCCGCCACATCAACGCCTAATACGGGATTAAGGGTACAGTATGCTCCTGGGAGGAGTATGCCTCCTTCGGTGCAGTTAGTCGCGTGGCATTCTGCATTAGATACCAGCACCAATATCCTTGACCCATGTCTTGAGGAGGGCATTGGATTAGCCTTCATATCACAGGACCCCTCGGTATCCCAACACTGGTGTAGGTCAGGATATCCGAGGGGAGCTGTGGATGAAGCACTGTTTTTGTGGTTCCTCACAATTCTCAGGTTTGTAGAACTATATCCCTGTCTTACCAAGCCCATTATCTTAAAATCAAGATATGGGTGTAATGCCAGGGTTACCTCCCCCTGTCCAAAGTTTCCTAACTCCAGTTAAACACAAAAGAATCAGCCATACTGTTATTCGCTGTATTTAATTGCACTCGCATTAGGCCTCAGATGAAGTTGTGTTACCTGTCTGAACCCCCCCAGGTCTAGGTGCACAGAATAACATAAAACACTATACCGTGAACTTATGTTACCTGTCCGCACCACCCAACCTGAGTTCACAGTATAATAACAACTTCAACGTTATCCTAATAGAGAGCAATTAAAACATTGGGCGCAAATACACCTGTAATGGTGGGGGGGGTAGGGAAACGGACAAGTGAGACCTAATCTACCCGCCACTCTGTCCCTGCCTACTTGCAACGACCCGCCCTAGGCGACGGGGTACAACTGGGCGGCGGTCCCTGCGCTCAGTAAGTGCATGACAAACACGACAAACAAACAAGGGAATACAAGCAAGGGAAATGGGCAGTTGCTCGCGGAAACACCGTGAGCAACAGAGTAGTGAACGAGCCGAGTCAAGCCAGGAGAGTGCGAGGTACAAAGCGAAAAGCAGAAGAGTAGTCGGTAAGCCGTGGTCTGTATGGAGCAGGATCAAAAATAGCAGGAGCTGTAGCTGGGCCAGGAAACCTCAAGGAAAGAATTCACAAGCACAGATGGACAGGAAGAGCAGGCTTAAATAGACCGAGGGCGGGAGCTAGCTGAGTCTGGCCAGGCTGCGATAGGCTCTCCCACTCCTAAGCCTGCCAGCCTGAGTGGAGGAAGCTGGTGTCTGTCTCAGGGATGTACACTCAGGTGTTGACTGATTAATTCTGGGAGTTAACCCCGAAGCAGTGCCTGGCAGATCCTTTACAACACCCCTATCCAATGGTTGATTCTCCAGTTGTTTTCCTGGAGTGGTTTTCTAATTATGCATTATAAATACAGGCAACACCCATATAGTATAAATACATATTACTGATAACCAGGAATATACCACAATAGAATATGTGAAAGAACCACAAAATAAAAACACAAATGAAAACAAACGGACAACTGGGGACAAACACAACAGACCATAAACAACCATTACAGACGTAACACCAGACTGAACATGCAATTTATGGCCAACTTCCTAAACTCCTCCCTAGTTGTGGTTGGTCATTTAGACCCTTGAGCACGTGGCGGAGCACATAAGGCTGTAAGGAGACTCTTGTGCAGCCATTTTGTCTAAACCCACGTTTTGTTGTGACGTGGCCATTTTCTATTGCCATTTCACTGGGCTTTCCATGGTTGCTTATGCTGTGGCAGTTCCTCGCAATATGTCCCATCTGACCACATTTAAAGCATTTAACAGGACCACATTTCTTAGTATTCAAAGACTCGCAGTACTTCGCAATGTGGCCTGATCCGGCACATGCAAAACATTTAACAGTACATGCTCTGCTGGACTTAGGGCAGTCAGCAGTGCATGATCTCTTAAAGTTCTGCATGGCTAGGGACGCACTTCTAAATATCGTACGCTTACATCTGCGTAACACTTTCGTAACAATGTTACCTTCAGGATTCCGGATGGGATCACGATTTGTGACATCTGATCCATCACTCTTATTACTCCCCCCTTTTTGCCCTGTAGAGGGCAAACTTACAGCAGAATCAGGCCTTGAAAAAGACAAGGCCGGTAACATTTTTGAGAAATCTTTTATGATGTTTTGCATACTGGCAACCAATTGTGACCTAGCAGCAAGCTCATCATTCAACTTGGCAATGATGGCATCCGTAGAGGCCGCCTTATCCTTAAACGCATTGATCACAGCATAAGACCCAGTCAGCTGTGCATCAATATCATCACCATGATTTCTCAACTCTATCACCTGCGATTCCAGCATGCAAATTTGCTGATCTCTACATTGGACATTCTCTGCCAGTTGTGTCTGCAAATCACAAACCTGCTTCACATTGTTGGCACAACACTGGCAGTGAAGATTTGGGGAATCACTCTTCATTTCTGAGTGATCAGGCTTCCACGTCTCCTCATACACACAGATTAATTTAGCAAGCATGTGGAGACGTTTGGAGGTTTTGTTAAGAACACTCCTCTTGCTAATACACAACTTATCATGTGCCAATGTTAAAGGGGGAGGGGTGATAACGGGATTCACTGGTTAGTGGCACCCACTATTACTACCGCCTTTATAATTAGGGTCACTAGGGTTATGCCTAGTTCCCCTACCTTTTCCTTATACTAACGTCGATCTAATTGCTTTAGCGGCTACTCAAGGGAATAAGACCGTATAGTGAATAAAGGTAATATTTATTAACATACAGTAATCACTCTCATATGTATAATACAGTAACTAATCACCTTACAGTATAAACACGGTATCAAGATATTATACCGCCACCCACTTACATAAACATACACAGAATACAGTTACGTTACAACACAATAAACATAAGTTACTTGTGATTCTCACACGCTCTCTATCTCTATCCCACTCCCTCCTAATATAACTTTCCCTATACACTAAGGGTTAATACGGGATAAGGAGGAACAAGGGGAATGGGTTACTGTGTAAAACAGACAGCAAGGGTTAACTCAGGGACTCTGGGACAGCAAGGGTTAACTCAGGGACTCTGGGACAGCAAGGGTTAACTCAGGGACTCTGGGACAGCAAGGGTTAACTCAGGGACTCTGGGACAGCAAGGGTTAACTCTGGGACTCTGGGACAGCAAGGGTTAACTCAGGGACTCTGGGACAGCAAGGGTTAACTCAGGGACTCTGGGACAGCAAGGGTTAACTCTGGGACTCTGGGACAGCAAGGGTTAACTTGGGGGGAGCAAGGGGTTAACTTACTCAGGGAGAGCAAGGGGTTAACTCAGGGAAGCAAGGGTTAACTCAGGGAAGCAAGGGTTAACTCAGGGACTCAAGGGTTAACTCAGGGACTCTGGGACAGACTCTGGGACAGCAAGGGGTTAACTCAGGGACTCAGGGAAGCAAGGGGTTAACTCAGGGAAGCAAGGGTTAACTCAGGGAAGCAAGGGTTAACTCAGGGACTCTGGGACAGCAAGGGTTAACTCAGGGACAGTAGGGACAGTATCAAGGGGTTAACTCAGGGAAGCAAGGGTTACAGCAGGAGAGACAGGGTTAAGTGTAGCTGCTGCTACACTTGATACTTAGCGTGACTTTGTGGAGCAGCAGAGACAGCAGCAGGAACCCAGGTCTTTGGAGGAGAGAGAGAGAGTTGAGCCGTCGTGATGTGTGTGTGAGGCAGGCAGGCAGGCAGCTCTCAGCTGATCTTCTTCAGCTTCGGCTCCTGAGCTCGGCTACTGAGCGTACCGATGCAGGGCTATTTAACCCTGTCGGTACGCTTGCAGCGGGGAGTGTGGCGCTTGCCCCAGGCTAGCATGGGTCGGCATGGTGATAATGTATCACCAGCCGACTCATGAGAGCCCGCACGAGACAGTCCGTGCGCGCGGGAGACTTGAAATGGAGACAGGGGATAACTATCCCTTGTCTCCATGGTTTCCTAACAAAGCAGGGACATGCTAATTGTCCTGCTTTGCTTCCAACCGTATTAATGACTAGGGCTGTTGTAGTTACAGCCCTGGCTCATGATACAGTATATGTACTATACATACACATATATATTATATATATATACATATATGTATACATATATATATACACACATACTGTATACATACATACTAATATATATATATATATATATATATATACATATATATATATATATATATATATATATATATATATACATATACACACATATATGGACACTTCCCTTTACAATTATCATGCAGCACATGGTTTCTTTGCAGGATTATAGCAAGGGAATGCAAGTGAGTAGAAAGATAAAACTTACAGATTAATGAAGTTTAGGGGGGTTTTCAGAGGTGAATCCCACATATTCTAGTGTCACCTGCTCTGTATTTGCATTTATTTATTTTTACTGTGATGGAGAGAGCTGCACATCTCTATAAATATAAAGCTTTACCCTAATTCAGATTTATTTGTTTGAAGACACATCATCTAACACAACTCAACAAAGCAGCAGTGTACATAACAGACAGGGACAAGTGTAAACATTATTTGTGTACATCTGGTAATGGTGCATCAGGTTGAATAAACATTGACATATTTCCAACAGACAAATTAGTCAATTAAAAAATTTACCGAAATGTATCCAAAATCCGATATTTATCCAAAAATATGCCTAATGGAATTTATTTTGCGGATTCCTATATAGATTTTTTTATAGAAAATATAAAATACTAGTTTCCCTGAGTAAATCTTGAATTCTTTCATCTAGATATACAGCACAGTATTACTTTGTTACTGGCAAGACCAAGATATATTGACTTTGACATGTAGTAAACAAGAAGTCTGTTGACAAGACAACTTATAACAGACAGCTTGTCACTTAGCAATGCATTACAATTCAACTAAATGCAACATGTTGAGTAAATAGACGCCATATAAAGAACAACTTCTATCGTGTTGAAAATGAACTGAATATTCAACATTGCCATATAATGCATTCATAATAATAAATAAATAATGCTGAGTAATAATAGATTTGCTGACTAATGATAATTATCATCATCATCTTGTGTCTAGCTGTCTGTTCCAAGCACATGAAGAATTTGTAATTGCAAATAACTGTTCTAATTTTGGTTTGACAGTAGTGGTTCAAAGTGGACACAACATTTAAAACTATAGAGTAGCATTTTTATCACTTTGACACTAAATATTCACTTATCTCTTAAAGTTCTCCTATGCAATGGCTGTCAAGATCAATGATACTACAAGAGACCGATGTGGCATCTTCATTTATTTTATGTATGATTTCCTGCTATTTGCACAGCAATCATACATTGTGCAGCATTGTACACATCACATATTCATTCACACTAATATGCATTACCAAATTCATAAATGTACTTTTTGTGAAGATAGCACTAACAGGCTGAGTTCACACGGGGCAGATATGCTGCGTAAAAGCATGCAGCATATCCGTTCTGTGCGCCGCAGGGAATTCCAGGCGAAAAAACGCACCAAACTGTGTTGCAATTTTTCACCCGGAATGTCCGCTGTGGAAAACTGCAGCTAGGTTGACGTTTCCTCCCAGGATACCGCTGCAGCATGTGATTGGCTGCAGCGGCGGTCACATGGGATGAAACGTTATCCCAGAAGGACGGCCTGTAGGAAGAAACACAGAATCCTGGGTAAGTATAAGATTATTTTTTTTCTGAGTTGCGTTTTTTGTGTTATAATCACAGCGAACCCGCCAAAAAAACGCCACAACTGCTATTTGCTGTGGGTTTTACCTCCCCATTGAATTCAATGGGAAAAACCTGCAATGATTAAGCAGCGTTTACGCAAATAAAACTGACATGCCGCAGAATAAAATTCCGCATCACAGGTCAGACTCTGAGGATTTTTTCCGCTCAGTATTTACGCAGCATCTGTATGAGATTTCTTTTGTTTCTTTCACTTTGCTGCTACTGTATTTGCTGCCGATTTTCCGCTACGACTGACTTTGTTCTGCATTTTGCTATAACTTTATTAAAGACGGAAAAGTTTATTGTAATAAAGATCCACTTTTTCATGGATGTTTACACAATTAAATAGTTTTACATTTATACATTACTGCAAAAATTATCTGAAAAAGGATGTTTAAAGGGGTTGTCTGGCACCTTATCCAAAAATCCCTCAAAATACTATTAAAAAGGTTTCCTTATCGTAAAAACGTATTTCCAATAAGAAAGCCTTATTCTAGGGTTACTAATATAAAAAGACACACTGTTTCCAACTTCCACTTATGGGGAGGGGCTCTACATGTCCTAACATCCCCTACTTGCTGCTTAGCAAACGATTCCCCACCCCCCACCCCTTTGCCTCAGTAACTTCAGTAACAGAACGGAGCAGTCAAAGTGCATGCCCCTTGCAATTATGTGCTTGATGATGCGCTGACACGAACGGGAGCAGGAGGCAGCCCTCGGCACATAATCAAGTTAGAAGAAACTATAGCACTGCCGGGCACCACATGACCGGGTTTTGGATTAGCGATTCTGCACACATTTAAAAATTAAAAACTATATTGTTAAGCGGCTTCGTCCCAGATCATAGAAATAATGATCACCATTTTATGGTCTCTGGATAACCCCATCACATCATAAAATACTACACAAGAAATAATACGCAAATCCACAGGTCTATTATGCAGCTAGGAACAAGACAGACATTTTCTAGGGCAATATGATAAATGCATTAATGCAAATCTTTTATAAGTTCAAATGAAGGGATAGAGAAATTTGGGTTAAATGAGTCAAAACAAAAAAATGTTTTAGGTCCTCAAGGGATTAAAAGTAGATCAAATAACTGTAGTTTATTTGTCTCTCATTTAATAACCTCCATATTTATTTTATCCCTGAACATAGTTGGTTGCGTAATTTACATAAGCCTATAGGTACTGCTTTAGTGGCCAGTGTAAAAACTGGAATATTTCAAGTTGTTTTGTTCATATTGATAGTCACATAAAAAAAAATTAGAAAAAGGCTGAATTAGATGATATGTTCCCTTTGAAGAGATGACATAATACTGCCATTTAGTTTACATATAAGTTTGCAATTCAGTTCCCAAACTACCATCCCTCGCTAAATAATAGTGGGTAATTAGGGTTGATTTTAATATAGGGTAGACTATAGAAATCCCTAGAAAATGGGAGAATTGTCCAGTATGCCACCCCCTAAAACTAGCCCTGCAGATACATACCCATAAATTGCCATGTACTTTGGAAATAATTTGATAATATGTATTTTAGCTATATTTTAGAAATGTTGATTGAAAATACTAAAAATAAAAATAAATGTAAAACCTCCTACACATCCATGTACACTGCAATCGACAGAACAATCTATGATCATTATTTTCTTGACAGGTTAGAATCTGCATTCAGGTAACTCATGTGGCCACTTAACTATTGATACCACCCACATACATCATATAAAAATGCATATATTTATTCAACACAGGAGCTAAAACCACATTACAATTGAAAATTGATGACTTTTCCTGTAAGCGATGAAAGAAACGGATTTCTCAAAGGAATCGTTGCTGTACCATACTGGCAGGAGTCTGGTTTTGAGATAAAAAAGCACTGTCACTCTATCAAGTGGGTAGTCAAATATTATAAGATATTACCCTTTTCAAGAGGGGATATTACCAGGAGAATGGATCACAACCCTACTAAATAATTCAAGAGCATAAAATGAAATAAAGGAGTTTAAAAAATAATGGCATATTTTATTGCAAGCTTAGCAGTTTAACCACAGAAATGGTTTCATAAAATTTCAAGAGAAATTTGGGCAGATTGCCAACGGCCTTTTTGAGTGACATATACGGTAACAGTGGATGTCCTTTCAAAACCTTTCAGCCATAAGTAACAATATAAAGGACAAAACACATTCTTAAGGTTTATTGTTCTATAAATCACAACCTGCACTTAAACATTTAATGCTGGATATTTATGTATCAATATGCCATCTCAATACAATTTATGAAGTCCTTGACTAGAGTCACCATATTCCATCATCCCCTTAATAACCAGGTTCCTTCTATATTGACAGACATAATGGAAAACATTAAAAGCATATTGCAAGTGGTATTGATTCTTTCTTAAAGTCAAATTGCCTCTAAATAAACCTGTTATATTAATGATACAGTTTGTAAATTTTTTACATGTGAACATACATTACGGTACATAGGCAAACATATGTGGATACCCTAACTCACCCACATATGATAGCTGAACATACCGTACTTTATAACTGTAAAGCCAATAACATTAAAGGATTTGTCCGTTTTAGACAATTCCTTTTTGTTAGAAGGGTCCCATCAGTGCCCATTTAAATCAATGCCTGTTCTGTGCAATGCAGTACAGTTCCGGCCTTCCAGAACAAGAGATGTTCATCATAACCACTCTCCAGCCTGGCTAAGAGATGAGCACTGTTCCCTCTAAGGCCTCTGCATTGGAGGCTCCGTTAGGGGTCTCCATTGCAGATTCAGCAGAAATGATTGGAAACAATATTGTTTCCAGGAAATCGACAGACTCCCTGACGGAAAGACGACTGAACCCAATAAAGTCAATGGGTTCTGTTGGCGGCCAGCGGTGTCAGTGTTGCAATTGAACCCTTTTGTCTGGCATTCTCTTGTTCTGCTCCTCTGTTGGAGCAGAACAACGGAATGCAACAACGCAGAAGTGAACAGGACCTATGCTGTGCACTCTGGACATAATGGAGTTAAAAATTCCATACCCTGTAGACAGGTAGATTACTATGGGCATGTGAACATGGGTTTTCTAAGCTAAACAACCTTTTCAAACAGCCCCTAAAGCTAACATCTGTAGCTATTAAAAGTGAAGGTTATAAAACTATTTTTTATTATTCACGTATAGGTAAATAAATATAACTAGAGGTTCTCAGAACTGAAGATATGTAAGATAAAGTAGTGATCGTTTAGACAGGGATTCCTTGCAGGTCCAAAATGATGTGCTGGTTAATTAATAATTATATGTGCGTTGGAGCTCCATTTTTCTGATACAGAGATCCAAATCCCATGACAGAAAATTCTGGCTACTTGCAGCCAGCACTAGAGGGGGTTTGGGAACTTAGTGCATATTGTTTCTACATTGTACTCAACAATATGCCCCTTTTATGGTGACTGCAGGCAGACAGAATGTTATCATCTTTACGCAGAGGATTTTGAGCTCTGTATCAGAAAAAAACAGGTCTTTGACTTCTATAAAATTATATTAAAGGCGTTGTTTCTGATTAAAGGCTATGTACAACTTTGACATAGTATATACAGTGAAGGAAATAAGTATTTGATCCCTTGCTGATTTTGTAAGTTTGCCCACTGTCAAAGACATGAACAGTCTAGAATTTTTAGGCTAGGTTAATTTTACCAGTGAGAGATAGATTATATTTAAAAAAAAAAAGAAAATCACATTGTCAAAATTATATATATTTATTTGCATTGTGCACAGAGAAATAAGTATTTGATCCCTTTTGCAAACAAGACTTAATACTTGGTGGCAAAACCCTTGTTGGCAAGCACAGCAGTCAGATGTTTTTTGTATTTGATAAGGAGGTTTGCACACATGTTAGATGAAATTTTGGCCCACTCCTCTTTGCATATCATCTGTAAATCATTAAGATTTCGAGGCTGTCGCTTGTAAACTCGGATCTTCAGCTCCCTCCATAAATGTTCGATGGGATTAAGGTCTGGAGACTGGCTAGGCCACTCCATGACCTTAATGTGCTTCTTTTTGAGCCACTCCTTTGTTGCCTTGGCTGTATGTTTCGGGTCATTGTCGTGCTGGAAGACCCTGCCACGAGCCATTTTTAATGTCCTGGTGGAGGGAAGGAGGTTGTCACTCAGGATTTGACGGTACATGGCTCCATCCATTCTCCCATTAATGCGGTGAAGTAGTCCTGTGCCCTTAGCAGAGAAACACCCCCAAAACATAATTTTTCCACCACCATGCTTGACAGTGGGGATGGTGTCTTTGGGTCATAGGCAGCATTTCTGTTCCTCCAAACACAGCGAGTTGAGTTAATGCCAAAGAGCTCAATTTTAATCTCATCTGACCACAGCACCTTCTCCCAATCACTCTCAGAATCATCCAGATGTTCATTTGCAAACTTCAGACGGGCCTGTACATGTGCCTTCTTGAGCAGGGGGACCTTGCGGGCACTGCAGGATTTTAATCCATTACGGCGTAATGTGTTACCAATGGTTTTCTTGGTGACTGTGGTCCCAGCTGCCTTGAGATCATTAACAAGTTCCCCCAGTGTAGTTTTCGGCTGAGCTCTCACCTTCCTCAGGATCAAGGATACCCCACGAGGTGAGATTTTGACTGGAGCCCCAGATCGATGTCGATTGACAGTCATTTTATATGTCTTCCATTTTCTTACTATTGCACCAACAGTTGTCTCCTTCTCACCCAGCATCTTACTTATGGTTTTGTAGCCCATTCCAGCCTTGTGCAGGTCTATGATCTTGTCCAAGACATCCTTAGAAAGCTCTTTGGTCTTGCCCATGTTGTAGAGGTTAGAGTCAGACTGATTAATTGAGTCTGTGGACAAGAGTCTTTTATACAGGTGACCATGTAAGACAGCTGTCTTTAATGCAGGCACCAAGTTGATTTGCAGCGTGTAACTGGTCTGGAGGAGGCTGAACTCTTAATGGTTGGTAGGGGATCAAATACTTATTTCTCTGAGCACAATGCAAATAAATATATATAATTTTGACTATGTGATTTTCTTTTTTTTTTTTTATATAATCTATCTCTCACTGGTAAAATTAACCTAGCCTAAAAATTCTAGACTGTTCATGACTTTGACAGTGGGCAAACTTACAAAATCAGCAAGGGATCAAATATCTCAGCACCACTGAGGCATAAATGATTATGATTTAATCAGTTGTTTTTAACGTTTGTTGTATTGTGTATTGCTGTTCATGCTATTGTATATGCACATATGCACTTTCTGTATCATATTTATTATGTATAATGATACCTTAAACCATGTATTAACCAAGTTTTTAAGCACTTAACACTTTATTATATTGTAATGAGACCAATTATGCAAAGTAGTCTCAACCCTATATATGTTTGCAGTATTAGATGTGTCACTAGGCTTGATAAAGATCCGATTGTAGGATTGAAACGTTGCTGTTGTATTTGGAGTGAATAAACCACCACTTTTTTCACATTGGAGTGCTGCAAATTTTCTTTTTTATATATATATATATATATATATATATATATATATATATACTACCGTTCAAAAGTTTAGGGTCACATAGAAATTTCCTTATTTTTTAAGGAAAAGCACAGTTTTTTTCAATGAAGATAACATTAAATTAATCAGAAATACACTCTATACATTGTTAATGTGCTAAATGACTATTCTAGCTGCAAATGTCTGGTTTTTAAGGCAATATCTACATAGGTGTATAGAGGCCCATTTCCAGCAACCATCACTCCAGTGTTCTAATGGTACATTGTGTTTGCTAACTGTGTTAGAAGGCTAATGGATGATTAGAAAACACTTGAAAACCCTTGTGCAATTATGTTAGCACCACTGTAAACAGTTTAGCTGTTTAGAGGAGCTATAAAACTGACCTTCCTTTGAGCTAGTTAAGAATCTGGAGCATTACATTTGTGGGTTCGATAAAACTCTCAAAATGGCTAGAAAAAGAGAGCTTTCATGTGAAACTCGACAGTCTATTCTTGTTCTTAGAAATGAAGGCTATTCCATGCGAGAACCTAGGATATTACAGCCCTCTTGAAAACTTGGATCTAGCTGGTTATGGCCCCTCTCCCCTGAAGAATCATGTGGCCGTGAGGAAACGCGTTGGGAGACTTGATCTATATTACGAGAGTTTACAGAGGAGATCCTTTATATATACCAAGAGAGGTTTTCCTGATCCACTGGACAGCAAGTTTTAAAGGTTGTCAGAGAAAACGGATGACATCCATACGGGTAAGGGGGCATTGAGCCCCGTACTCTTGTACCTGTTGGTCATTTATAAGCACCTGTTGGTTACTTACAAGAAAGGATCTCTAGACATAAAAATTGATGAACACTCTCTATTCATTACACACACACACACACACACACACACACACACACACACACACACACACACACGCATGAACTGCTGTTAATATCGTATTACCTCACGATACTGGATACAGGCTATGAATGAGCACCAAAAATTCACTTGTTACTTTTTATATATATTGTCTGTACATGTATGTTCTTTCTAGAGCAATTTTTTAAGAGAAATAAGTAAAAGTTATATTTTATATACAAAACTCCGGATCTATTTTTCTTTTTATGCGAGAAATTGCCAAGAAACTGAAGATTTCCTACAACGGTGTGTACTATTCCCTTCAGAGGACAGCACAAACAGGCTCTAACCAGAGTAGAAAGAGAAGTGGGAGGCCCCGCTGCACAACTGAGCAACAAGACAAGTACATTAGAGTCTCTAGTTTGAGAAATAGACGCCTCACAGGTCCTCAACTGGCAGCTTCATTAAATAGTACCCGCAAAACGCCAGTGTCAACGTCTACAGTGAAGAGGCGACTCCGGGATGCTGGCCATCAGGGCAGTGGTAGAGAAAAAGCCATATCTGAGACTGGCTAATAAAAGGAAAAGATTAATATGGGCAAAAGCACACAGACATTGGACAGTGCTGGTAAAGTGGGAGATTTGTACAAGGTAAAAGGGATTTTGAATAAGGAAGGCTATCACTCCATTTTGCAACGGCATGCCATACCCTGTGGACAGCGCTTGATTGGAGCCAATTTCATCCTACAACAGGACAATGACCCAAAGCACACCTCCAAATTATGCAAGAACTATTTAGGGAAGAAGCAGGCAGCTGGTATTCTATCTGTAATGGAGTGGCCAGCGCAGTCACCAGATCTCAACCCCATAGAGCTGTTGTGGGGGCAGCTTGACCGTATGGTACGCAAGAAGTGCCCATCAAGCCAATCCAACTTGTGGGAGGGGCTTCTGGAAGCATGGGGTGAAATTTCTCCCGATTACCTCAGCAAATTAACAGCTAGAATGCCAAAGGTCTGCAATGCTGTAATTGCTGCAAATGGAGCATTCTTTGACGAAAGCAAAGTTTGAAGGAGAAAATTATTATTTCAAATAAAATTCATTATTTCTAACCTTGTCAATGTCTTGACTATATTGATAAATATAAGTGTGAGTTTTCATGGAAAACACAAAATTGTCTGGGTGACCCCAAACTTTTGAACGGTAGTGTACATATGTACATACATGTGTTTACCATATATAAAATATGGAAGTCAAATATTTACTATATCTCTAAATAAAGTTAATTGATGCATACATATTATATCCTAATACTGTATGAGCAAGCAGATAATTAGTATAAACAGTTGTATTGTGTCTCACATACAGATTCCACTCACCTCTTTTTAACCGCTTAATACCGAAGGTATTTTAAACCTTAATGACCAAGCAATTTTTTTACGTTTTTCCATTGTCGCATTCAAAGAGCTATAACTTTTTTTCGTTTGCCATCAACATATCTGTATAAGAACTTGTTTTTTGTGGGACAAGTTGTATTTTTTAATTTCACAATTTTGGGGTACTTATACTTTATTGATTAACTTTTCTTAACTTTTTTGGTGGGGTAATATGAAAAAAACTTGAAATTTTGCAACTTTTTTGTGTCTTAAATTTACGTCGTTTACCATGTGGTATAAATAACATAATAATTTAATTCAGTGGGTCGTTACGATTCCGGAAATACCTCTGGCATGGCCTAACAGGCATTTACTAAAGGCAGACCTGGGGGCCTTAGTTAGGCCCCAGGCTGCCATAGAAACAATCTGCAGTCCGCGATTAACGGTGGGGTGAGAGAGGGAGCCCCCTCCCTCTAAAATTGTTCAGGTGTGGCGCTCGCTATTGAGCGCAGCATCTGAAGGGGGTTACACATGATTAGCAACAGCTCGGGCTTCAGGAGCACTGCGCCTGTTGCGGCAAAACTTCTTCTGAAGTTCCCGCGTGAAAAGGCTGCGCTTCAGAAGAACTACCACTAATGGCCGATGTAAAAAGACTATACGCTGGTCTTTAAGAGGTTAAGGTAATGATTGTACCCATAGGAATAATTAGGGAAGCCTAGGTTATGGATTATTATCTAGATTTGTAATATGCTACAGCAGCAGATTATGTTATGACTGTATGGTTGGAGGCTATAAGTTTTCCTATACATCTAGATAGTACACATAGACTTATTTAAGGATTCTTAAAGCATATCTCCACTTTGAGTGAAAAACTATTATAGTGCAGGAGTGGGCACAATAATCGTTTTTCTAAATCACTTGTATTATCTATCTTGCTTCTAGCAGCCGCATGGACTGTGTAAAGTCCATGCTGCCGGCTGCTCATAATTCTTCAGTGGGAGACAGAGCATCAGGCTAATGTCCATGGGTCACCTATGTAGAACGGCGGTTAGCGCTAAAGGATTCATTAGCGCTGGCGGCCGTTCTGGATACGGGCGACATAGAAACAAGCAGGACGCTCAGTTTCCCACTGAAGAGTTATGAGCTGCCAGCAGCATGGACTTTACACAGTCCGTGCTGCTGCTAGGAGGAGCCAAGTCAGTAAAACAAGTGATTTAGAAAAACGATTACAGCGCCACATCCTACACTTTAATGTCAAATCTGTGAATAATTATAAAATGTATACTTATATTTTATTGCCATTTGAATTACTGTTGCACACGACCCTGCTTTTGCTGCAATTTATCCACATATTTGCATATAAATTGTGGACTAATTCTTTTCTATGGCCCCATTCCCACCACTGTGGTTTACATGGATCGGTGCGGGGCAGTGGCGGATCATCATTGGGGCAGATTGGGCGGCCGCCCGGGGCCCAAGGCTCCCAGGGGGCCCATGGCCGCGCGAACCGCACATGACCGCCTCATGCCCGGTGGCATCACTAGAACCAGAGGGGACCCCACTGCTAGCGACAGCCACATTCACTTGTATTTGCGTCTGCAGCCTATAAGGCGCTGTAAGGATTCCGTGCGTTGGCCGGCGTGATGACGTCACTGCATCACGCTGGTCTGCGCATGCATCCTGCCCGGAGGATGTATAGAGTTCCGTCCGTTGTGGGAACGGGGAAAGGTAAGTAAAAAAGAAAATTTATTAGTGGGGGCGCTGTGTACCACTATATAAGTGAGGAGGAATGCTGTTTAGCGCTATATAAAAGGGGGAAGCACTGTGTAGCACTATATACAAGAAGCAGGGGAAGCACTGTGTAGCACTATATACAAGGGGGAAGCGCTGTGTAGCACTATATACAAGAAGGGGAGGAAGCTCTGTGTAGCACTATACACAAGAAGGGGGGGAAACACTGTGTAGAACTATACACAAGTGGGGGAAGCGCTGTGTAGCAGTATATACACGAAGGGGGGGCCGCTGTGTCGCACTATATAAAAGAAGGGTGAGAGTGCTGTGCACCACTATGTACAAGAAGGGGGAGCGCTGTGTAGCAATATATACAATGGGGGAGCGCTGTGTAGCACTATATACAAGAGGGAGCGCTGTGTAGCACTATATACAAAGAGGGGAAGTGCTGTGTAGTACTATATTGAAGGGGGAAAGTGCTGCATAGCACTATATACAAGTGCGGAAGCGCTGCGTAGCACTATATACAAGGAGGGAAGTGCTGTGTAGCACTATATACGAGGGGGAACACTGTGTGGCCCTATATACAAGAAGGGGGAGCGCAGTGTAGCACTATCTACAAGGGGGGAGCACTGTGTAGCACTATATACAAGAAGGGGAGGAAGCTCTGTGTAGCACTATGCACAAGAAGGGGGGGAAGCGCTGTGTTGAACTATACACAAGTGGGGGAAGCGCTGTGTAGCACTATACACAAGAGGGGGAAGCGCTGTGTAGCACTATATACAAGAAGGGGGGGCGCTGTGTAGCACTATATACAAGAAGGGTGAGAGTGCTGTGTACCACTATGTACAAGAAGGGGGAGCGCTGTGTAGCAATATATACAATGGGGAGCGCTGTATAGCACTATATACAAGAGGGAGCGCTGTGTAGCACTATATACAAAGAGGGGAAGCGCTGTGTAGTACTATATTGAAGGGGGAAAACGCTGTGTAGCACTATATACAAGTGCGGAAGCGCTGCATAGCAATATATACAAGGAAGGAAGCGCTGTGTAGCACTTATATACGATGGGGAACACTGTGTGGCCCTATATACAAGAAGGGGGAGCGCTGTGTAGCACTATCTACAAGGGGGGAGCTCTGAGTAGCACTATATACAAGAAGGGGAGGAAGCTCTGTGTAGCACTATACACAAGAAGGGGGGAAGCGCTGTGTAGAACTATACACAAGTGGGGGAAGCACTGTGTAGCACTATATACAAGAAGGGGGGGGTGCTGTGTAGCACTATATACAAGAAGGGTGAGAGTGCTGTGTACCACTATGTACAAGAAGGGGGAGCGCTGTGTAGCAATATATACAATGGGGGAGCGCTGTGTAGCACTATATACAAAAGGGAGCGCTGTGTAGCCCTATATACAAAGAGGGGAAGCGCTGTGTAGTACTATATTGAAGGGGGAAAGCGCTGCGTAGCACTATATACAAGTGTGGAAGCGCTACGTAGCACTATATACAAGGAGGAAAGCGCTGTGTAGCACTATATACAAGAAGGGGGCGCGCTGTGTAGCACTATCTACAAGGGGGGAGCACTGTGTAGCACTATATACATTGGGAGAAGCGCTGTGTAGCACTATATACAAGGGGGGAAGCGCTGTATAGCACTATATACAAGGGGGAGCTCTGTGTAGCGCTATATACAAAGTAGGGCAGTGCTGTGTAGTACTATATACAAGGGGGGAAGCGGTGTGTAGTACTATATAGAAGGGGGAAAGCGCTGTGTGTAGCACTATATACAAGAACGGGGGAGCACGGTGCAGCACTATATACAAGGGGGGAGCGCTGTGTAGCACTATATACAAGAAGGGGGGAAGCTCTGTGTAGCACTATATACAAGGGGGGAAAGTGCTGTGTGGTAAAATATACAAGAAGGGGGGAAAGCGCTGGGTGGCACTATATACAGGAAGGGTGGAAGCGCTGTGTGACACTATATACAAGAAGGGTCACTATGTAGCACTGTATACAAGAAGGGAGGGAAGCGCTGTGTAGCACTATATACATGGGGAGGAGCGTCGCACAGCACTATATACAAGGGGGGTAAGCACTGTGTAGAACTATATACAAGGGGGGAAGCGCTGTGTGACACTATATATAAGGGGGAGGGAAGTGCTGTGTGACACTATATACAAGGAGGAGGGCTATGTGACACGACATACATGGGGGAAGTGCTGTTTTGACACTATATACAAGGGGGGAAGCGCTGTGAAGCACTATATACAAGGGAAAGCGCTGTGTAGCACTATATACAAGGAGGAAACGCTGTGTAGCACTACATACAAGGGGGGAAGCGCTGTGTGACGCTGTATACAAGGGCGGGAAGCGCTGTGTGACACTATATACAAGGGGGGAAGCGCTGTGAAGCACTATATACAAGGGGAAGCGCTGTGTGACACTATATACAAGGGGGAGCGCTGTGTAGCACTATATACAAGGGGGAAATGCTGTGTAGCACTATATACAAGGGGGGAAGCGCTGTGTGACACTATATACAGGGGGAGGCACTGCATGGCACTATATACAAGGGGGAAGCACTGTGAGACACTATATACAAGGGGGAGCGCTGTGTAGCACTATATAGAAGGGGTGAGGCACTGTGTGACACTATATACAAGGGGGAGCGCTGTGAGACACTATATACAAGGGGGAGCGCTATGTAGCACTATATACAAGGGGAGAGCGCTGTGTGACACTATATACATGGGGGAGCACTGTGTGACACTTTATATACAATGGGGGAGCGCTGTGTGGCACTATATACAAGGGGGAGCGCTGTGTGGCACTATATACAGTGTGTGACACAATTATATTTAGGGGCACAGTGTGTGTGGCACCATGATAATTGTATCTCTGTTTATAGGTGTGAAAATGTTGAAAATTAAAGAGCCGAAGACATCTTTCCTAGAGTGGAAAATTCGGCAGAAATGGGTCATGGCTTGTAGAAGTCGTCATGAAGTCTGGACCGGATGGAGAAGAAAAGAGGAAAAAAAACTACTAGAATCTGAGACGTCATCACCTGTGAGTCACTAAATTTATAGAGAATCTGTCACCTCTCCTGACATTTATTATAGGAAATCCTTGTATTTCACAAAAAGTCTTTGTGCAGTCCAGGACTGATAGACAAATGCGTGTTACAATTTCCCTTGTCAGGAGGATGTGTCCCTGCACAGTGGTATACTGTCAGTATGTAGGGACACAGCCCTTTGAGAAAGGGAATCGTAACACCCATTTGTTAATGTTTGCACAAAAAGGTAATGTTAACAATAGTTACGGCGCAGTAGGGCGGCAGTGCGGAAGGGGGGCCAAAGTTTGGGTAACAGGGCCTATGGTCTACTTAATCCACTGGTGCGGGGGCCGCAAATCCGGACCGCAAAGGCTCAGGAAACATTATTTTACGGTCCGGATTACAGTCTGCAGATTCATCAACACTGGTGAATTGTTGTGGATCCGTGAGTCCTGATGACACATGGATGCACAACACGGGTTTTTTGTGGTCCAATGGAACACAATGGACCCATGGTTTTGCGTACCGCAAACCCAATGCAGTTGTGTACATGAGGCCTTAGGTGCTCCTTAGAAAATGACTGCAAACTACAATTCCATCAGTATGCACAATTGCTAAAAAAAAAGATGTACCAGCTCATAGTCTGCTGCTTAGGAGCATTTTGCATTTTGTCATGCAGCATATCTCAGCTGAAGGAAAGTTTTCCTTTAAATATCTTAAAACTCAAAACTTAATTTCATGTTAACGTTTATCATATATACCAAAGTTATTTTAGGTCAGTCTTGAAAGTTGGTGCTCATATTTCCGGTATTCTCATGAGAACAGAATAACAAAAAAAAACAGAAGTGCTGGATCCGTTAAATGACATCAAGGGCGCCCCACACATCCTATTGACTTTAATGACATCATTTTGCCACACAAGAAAGCGCTACATGCTGCACTATTTTGTCCACCAAATATGCCTAAATCTGTGAGAGAGGCTCCTAACAAAGCCTCTAGCACAGATGTGAACAGAGCCTTAGCCAATGGAAGACCTTAAAAAACTATGTACAAAGAAGAGATCCAAACACCACATCCAAAGGAACAAAAATGCTTGAGAAATGCTCTGTGTAGCTGAAACGTCGCACAGTTGAATAAACCTTTGTTCCTTTGGATGTGCTTCCTGGATCTCTTCTTTGTACATTGGTGACTAAGACGGTTGGACCTTGTCCTGTTGGGATCTGCATATTTGCACATTATTCTGGTGCTGTTATTTCCTCTCTGACTTT